>NC_092415.1:209035446-209205220 GCF_040894005.1 Engystomops pustulosus
GACCCCCATAGTAATAACATATTATACACAGGGGGGGGTGACCCCCATAGTAATAACATATTATAGACAGCAGGGGGGGAGGGGGGACCCTCATAGTAATAACATATTATACACAGCGTGTGTAAAAGTCCTCCTAGGACACCCCAGCACTAGGGGGCTCCACTCAGCGGTGGGACATAGTGGCCCCTGGGCTGTATGTAGAGGCGCACGCTGACCCCCCAGGACCCTCCCCTCCTGGATAAGACTACAGGCAGGCGTATAGCGGTACAGCACAGGAGGAAGAAGGAGCCGACACTTCTGTTTCTCTTTTATATACATTCTATCCCGATCACCATGGCAACTAGAATTCTAAGAGATGAGCGGAAGGAGGAAATTTCCCAACAACAGATCCATCCGCAGCGCAGCACCACATAGTCACCCAGCAACATGACAGGATGAGATACCCAGCTTAGATACACAGGATCACTATCACACGTTATTACACACCACCACTAGGGGGAGCTCACTACATACAGATTATACACCACCACTAGGAGGAGATCACTACATACACATTATACACCACCACTAGGAGGAGATCACTACATACAGATTATACACCACCACTAGGAGGAGCTCACTACATACAGATTATACACCACCACTAGGGGGAGATCACTACATACAGATTATACACCACCACTAGGGGGAGGTCACTACATACAGATTATACACCACCACTAGGGGGAGATCACTACATACAGATTATACACCACCACTAGGGGGAGCTCACTACATACACATTATACTCCACCACTAGGAGGAGCTCACTACATACACATTATACACCACCACTAGGAGGAGATCACTACATACAGATTATACACCACCACTAGGAGGAGCTCACTACATACAGATTATACACCACCACTAGGGGGAGATCACTACATACACATTATACACCACCACTAGGAGGAGCTCACTACATACACATTATACACCACCACTAGGGGGAGATCACTACATACAGATTATACACCACCACTAGGGGGAGATCACTACATACAGATTATACACCACCACTAGGGGGAGATCACTACATACAGATTATACACCACCACTAGGAGGAGACCACTACATACAGATTATACACCACCACTAGGGGGAGATCACTACATACAGATTATACACCACCACTAGGAGGAGCTCACTACATACAGATTATACACCACCACTAGGAGGAGATCACTACATACACATTATACACCACCACTAGGAGGAGATCACTACATACAGATTATACACCACCACTAGGGGGAGATCACTACATACAGATTATACACCACCACTAGGGGGAGATCACTACATACAGATTATACACCACCACTAGGAGGAGATCACTACATACACATTATACACCACCACTAGGGGGAGATCACTATATACACATTATACACCACCACTAGGGGGAGATCACTATATACACATTATACACCACCACTAGGAGGAGATCACTACATACAGATTATACATCACCACTAGGGGGAGATCACTACATACACATTATACACCACCACTAGGAGGAGATCACTACATACAGATTATACATCACCACTAGGGGGAGATCACTATATACACATTATACACCACCACTAGGAGGAGCTCACTACATACACATTATACACCACCACTAGGGGGAGATCACTACATACAGATTATACACCACCACTAGGGGGAGATCACTACATACAGATTATACACCACCACTAGGGGGAGCTCACTACATACACATTATACACCACCACTAGGGGGAGATCACTACATACAGATTATACACCACCACTAGGGGGAGATCACTACATACACATTATACACCACCACTAGGGGGAGATCACTACATACAGATTATACACCACCACTAGGGGGAGATCACTACATACAGATTATACACCACCACTAGGGGAAGATCACTACATACAGATTATACACCACCACTAGGGGGAGATCACTACATACAGATTATACACCACCACTAGGGGAAGATCACTACATACAGATTATACACCACCACTAGGGGGAGATCACTACATACAGATTATACACCACCACTAGGGGGAGATCACTACATACACATTATACACCACCACTAGGGGAGATCACTACATACAGATTATACACCACCACTAGGAGGAGATCACTACATACACATTATACACCACCACTAGGAGGAGATCACTACATACAGATTATACATCACCACTAGGGGGAGATCACTACATACACATTATACATCACCACTAGGGGGAGATCACTACATACAGATTATACACCACCACTAGGGGGAGATCACTACATACAGATTATACACCACCACTAGGGGGAGATCACTACATACAGATTATACACCACCACTAGGGGGAGCTCACTACATACACATTATACACCACCACTAGGGGGAGATCACTACATACACATTATACACCACCACTAGGAGGAGATCACTACATACAGATTATACACCACCACTAGGGGGAGATCACTACATACACATTATACACCACCACTAGGAGGAGATCACTACATACACATTATACACCACCACTAGGAGGAGATCACTACATATACATTATACACCACCACTAGGAGGAGATCACTACATATACATTATACACCACCACTAGGGGGAGCTCACTACATACACATTATACACCACCACTAGGAGGAGATCACTACATACACATTATACACCACCACTAGGGGGAGATCACTACATACACATTATACACCACCACTAGGGGGAGATCACTACATACACATTATACACCACCACTAGGGGGAGATCACTACATACACATTATACACCACCACTAGGGGGAGATCACTACATACACATTATACACCACCACTAGGGGGAGATCACTACATACACATTATACACCACCACTAGGGGGAGATCACTACATACACATTATACACCACCACTAGGGGGAGATCACTACATACACATTATACACCACCACTAGGGGGAGATCACTACATACAGATTATACACCACCACTAGGGGGAGCTCACTACATACACATTATACACCACCACTAGGGGGAGATCACTACATACACATTATACACCACCACTAGGGGGAGATCACTACATACACATTATACACCACCACTAGGGGGAGATCACTACATACACATTATACACCACCACTAGGGGGAGATCACTACATACACATTATACACCACCACTAGGGGGAGATCACTACATACACATTATACACCACCACTAGGGGGAGATCACTACATACACATTATACACCACCACTAGGGGGAGATCACTACATACACATTATACACCACCACTAGGGGGAGATCACTACATACACATTATACACCACCACTAGGGGGAGATCACTACATACACATTATACACCACCACTAGGGGGAGATCACTACATACACATTATACACCACCACTAGGGGGAGCTCACTACATACACATTATACACCACCACTAGGAGGAGATCACTACATACAGATTATACACCACCACTAGGAGGAGATCACTACATACAGATTATACACCACCACTAGGAGGATATCACTACATACACATTATACACCACCACTAGGAGGAGATCACTACATACACATTATACACCACCACTAGGGGGAGATCACTACATACACATTATACACCACCACTAGGAGGAGATCACTGCATACAGATTATACACCACCACTACGGGGAGATCACTACATACAGATTATACACCACCACTAGGAGGAGATCACTACATACAGATTATACACCACCACTAGGAGGAGATCACTACATACAGATTATACACCACCACTAGGGGGAGCTCACTACATACAGATTATACGCCACCACTAGGGGGAGCTCACTACATACACATTATACACCACCACTAGGAGGAGATCACTACATACAGATTATACACCACCACTAGGGGGAGATCACTACATACACATTATACACCACCACTAGGAGGAGATCACTACATACACATTATACACCACCACTAGGGGGAGCTCACTACATACACATTATACACCACCACTAGGGGGAGCTCACTACATACAGATTATACACCACCACTAGGGGGAGATCACTACATACACATTATACACCACCACTACGGGGAGATCACTACATACACATTATACACCACCACTAGGGGGAGATCACTACATACACATTATACACCACCACTAGGAGGAGATCACTACATACACATTATACACCACCACTAGGAGGAGATCACTACATACAGATTATACACCACCACTAGGAGGAGATCACTACATACACATTATACAGCACCACTAGGGGGAGATCACTACATACAGATTATACACCACCACTAGGGGGAGATCACTACATACAGATTATACACCACCACTAGGGGGAGATCACTACATACACATTATACACCACCACTAGGGGGAGTATCAGGTGGATGTGTTTAGTAATATCGCAGCACATGATATAATACCGCACTCTGGTGACATAACACTGTGTAGCAGATTGCGGTATTACGCAGCGATCACATGTGGCGGTATGCCTGATCTGCAGCTTCTACTTGTTTCCAGGTGACAGGACTGAGCGTCACCGGAGGTCCTGACCAGCTGGTGGTCCTGCACACCCAGACGAAGGAGGACCTGGTGTTCTGCCTGCACGGCCCGACCAGCGAGAGCCGCGTGGGAGAATTAGTGGGAACGCTGGCCAATCACTTCAAATCGTGAGTGCTCCTCCCCCTTGTCTGTAGGGCTCACCACCCAGCTTTGCCGGACACCGGAGTAATTTTGGGAAAGCTGGGTGCAGTAGCACACGCCCAGCCATATTGCTTGTCACTCACAGGTGAGAGGTCATGTGACCCCCAATATTACTAGGGTGGGGGTCACAGGGGGGAATTCCCTCCTCCCCCCATGTGTATATAGGCTGGAGGTATATATCCTAAGGGGGAGGGGCTCTGCCTATACATTATACACAGTATATGGAGCTGCAGGTTATAATATAACGCAGGAGATCTGCCCAGCAACAGCGAGCACAGAGGGGCAGAGGATGAGATACACAGCCCAGCAGAGAGTATCACACAGGAGAGGATCAGATACACAGCTCAGAAGACTGTACAACACAGGAGAGGATTAGATACACAGCTCAGCAGACTGTATCACACAGGATAGGATTAGATACACAGCTCAGCAGACTGTATCACACAGGAGAGGATTAGATACACAGCTCAGCAGTCAGTATCACACAGAATAGAATTAGATACACAGCTCAGCAGTCAGTATCACACAGGAGAGGATTAGATACACAGCTCAGCAGACAGTATCACACAGGAAAGGATTAGATACACAGCTCAGCAGACAGTATCACACAGGACAGGACTAGATACACAGCTCAGCAGACAGTATCAGACAGGAGAGGATTAGATACACAGCTCAGCAGACAGTATCACACAGGATAGGATTAGATACACAGCTCAGCAGACAGTATCACACAGGATAGGATTAGATACACAGCTCAGCAGACAGTATCACACAGGATAGGATTAGATACACAGCTCAGCAGACAGTATCACACAGGATAGGATTAGATACACAGTTCATGTATATATGGCCCTGGCTGTTTATGGGATACTACAACTCCCAGCATGCCCTGCACTCTTACACCTCTTCTTAAACATCGTAAATAAACCCGTGTGAGGTGGAGCCGCCGTGTCAGTGTGTCAGGAGATCTGCGACGGCCGGGAACTCGGTGAAATCGCTGAAAAAATTAATGAATGTGTGACAGGCCGAGGCTTATTATATACTGGTCACCATAGCAACTGGAGACCGCAGCAGAATGTACAGACCATGAATCATTGGGGGTCCCGTGTCATATATACACCCCCAGATCATGTCCTGCAGTCCTATGTAACAGCACAGATAACACAGTGATATCTCTGAGTACAGATCATGTAGTAGATGTGTCCTGCAGTCCTATGTAACACCACAGATAACACAGTGATATCTCTGAGTACAGATCATGTAGTAGATGTGTCCTGCAGTCCCATGTAACACCACAGATAACACAGTGATATCTCTCTGAGTATAGATCATGTAGTAGATGTATCCTGCAGTCCTATGTAACACCACAGATAACACAGTGATATCTCTCTGAGTATAGATCATGTAGTAGATGTGTCCTGCAGTCCCATGTAACACCGCAGATAACACAGTGATATCTCTGAGTACAGATCATGTAGTAGATGTGTCCTGCAGTCCCATGTAACACCGCAGATAACACAGTGATATCTCTGAGTACAGATCATGTAGTAGATGTGTCCTGCAGTCCTATGTAACACCACAGATAACACAGTGATATCTCTGAGTACAGATCATGTAGTAGATGTGTCCTGCAGTCCTATGTAACACCACAGATAACACAGTGATATCTCTGAGTACAGATCATGTAGTAGATGTGTCCTGCAGTCCTATGTAACACCACAGATAACACAGTGATATCTCTGAGTACAGATCATGTAGTAGATGTGTCCTGCAGTTCTATGTAACACCACAGATAACACAGTGATATCTCTGAGTACAGATCATGTAGTAGATGTGTCCTGCAGTTCTATGTAACACCACAGATAACACAGTGATATCTCTGAGTACAGATCATGTAGTAGATGTGTCCTGCAGTCCCATGTAACACCACAGATAACACAGTGATATCTCTTAGTACAGATCATGTAGTACATGTGTCCTGCAGTCCTATGTAACACCACAGATAACACAGTGATATCTCTGAGTACAGATCATGTAGTAGATGTATCCTGCAGTCCCATGTAACACCACAGATAACACAGTGATATCTCTGAGTACAGATCATGTAGTAGATGTGTCCTGCAGTCCTATGTAACACCACAGATAACACAGTGATATCTCTGAGTACAGATCATGTAGTAGATGTGTCCTGCAGTCCTATGTAACAGCACAGATAACACAGTGATATCTCTGAGTACAGATCATGTAGTAGATGTGTCCTGCAGTCCTATGTAACACCACAGATAACACAGTGATATCTCTGAGTACAGATCATGTAGTAGATGTGTCCTGCAGTCCTATGTAACACCACAGATAACACAGTGATATCTCTCTGAGTATAGATCATGTAGTAGATGTATCCTGCAGTCCTATGTAACACCACAGATAACACAGTGATATCTCTCTGAGTATAGATCATGTAGTAGATGTGTCCTGCAGTCCCATGTAACACCGCAGATAACACAGTGATATCTCTGAGTACAGATCATGTAGTAGATGTGTCCTGCAGTCCCATGTAACACCGCAGATAACACAGTGATATCTCTGAGTACAGATCATGTAGTAGATGTGTCCTGCAGTCCTATGTAACACCACAGATAACACAGTGATATCTCTGAGTACAGATCATGTAGTAGATGTGTCCTGCAGTCCTATGTAACACCACAGATAACACAGTGATATCTGAGTACAGATCATGTAGTAGATGTGTCCTGCAGTCCCATGTAACACCACAGATAACACAGTGATATCTCTGAGTACAGATCATGTAGTAGATGTGTCCTGCAGTCCCATGTAACGCCACAGATAACACAGTGATATCTCTGAGTACAGATCATGTAGTAGATGTTTCCTGCAGTCCTATGTAACACCACAGATAACACAGTGATATCTGAGTACAGATCATGTAGTAGATGTGTCCTGCAGTCCTATGTAACACCACAGATAACACAGTGATATCTCTGAGTACAGATCATGTAGTAGATGTGTCCTGCAGTCCTATGTAACACCACAGATAACACAGTGATATCTCTGAGTACAGATCATGTAGTAGATGTGTCCTGCAGTCCTATGTAACACCACAGATAACACAGTGATATCTCTGAGTACAGATCATGTAGTAGATGTGTCCTGCAGTCCTATGTAACACCACAGATAACACAGTGATATCTCTGAGTACAGATCATGTAGTAGATGTGTCCTGCAGTCCCATGTAACACCACAGATAACACAGTGATATCTCTGAGTACAGATCATGTAGTACATGTGTCCTGCAGTCCTATGTAACACCACAGATAACACAGTGATATCTCTGAGTACAGATCATGTAGTAGATGTATCCTGCAGTCCCATGTAACACCACAGATAACACAGTGATATCTCTGAGTACAGATCATGTAGTAGATGTGTCCTGCAGTCCTATGTAACACCACAGATAACACAGTGATATCTCTGAGTACAGATCATGTAGTAGATGTGTCCTGCAGTCCTATGTAACACCACAGATAACACAGTGATATCTCTGAGTACAGATCATGTAGTAGATGTGTCCTGCAGTCCCATGTAACACCACAGATAACACAGTGATATCTCTGAGTACAGATCATGTAGTAGATGTGTCCTGCAGTCCTATGTAACAGCACAGATAACACAGTGATATCTCTGAGTACAGATCATGTAGTAGATGTGTCCTGCAGTCCTATGTAACACCACAGATAACACAGTGATATCTCTGAGTACAGATCATGTAGTAGATGTGTCCTGCAGTCCTATGTAACACCACAGATAACACAGTGATATCTCTCTGAGTATAGATCATGTAGTAGATGTATCCTGCAGTCCTATGTAACACCACAGATAACACAGTGATATCTCTGAGTACAGATCATGTAGTAGATGTGTCCTGCAGTCCCATGTAACACCGCAGATAACACAGTGATATCTCTGAGTACAGATCATGTAGTAGATGTGTCCTGCAGTCCCATGTAACACCGCAGATAACACAGTGATATCTCTGAGTACAGATCATGTAGTAGATGTGTCCTGCAGTCCTATGTAACACCACAGATAACACAGTGATATCTCTGAGTACAGATCATGTAGTAGATGTGTCCTGCAGTCCCATGTAACACCACAGATAACACAGTGATATCTCTGAGTACAGATCATGTAGTACATGTGTCCTGCAGTCCTATGTAACACCACAGATAACACAGTGATATCTCTGAGTACAGATCATGTAGTAGATGTATCCTGCAGTCCCATGTAACACCACAGATAACACAGTGATATCTCTGAGTACAGATCATGTAGTAGATGTGTCCTGCAGTCCTATGTAACACCACAGATAACACAGTGATATCTCTGAGTACAGATCATGTAGTAGATGTGTCCTGCAGTCCTATGTAACACCACAGATAACACAGTGATATCTCTGAGTACAGATCATGTAGTAGATGTGTCCTGCAGTCCCATGTAACACCACAGATAACACAGTGATATCTCTGAGTACAGATCATGTAGTAGATGTGTCCTGCAGTCCTATGTAACAGCACAGATAACACAGTGATATCTCTGAGTACAGATCATGTAGTAGATGTGTCCTGCAGTCCTATGTAACACCACAGATAACACAGTGATATCTCTGAGTACAGATCATGTAGTAGATGTGTCCTGCAGTCCTATGTAACACCACAGATAACACAGTGATATCTCTCTGAGTATAGATCATGTAGTAGATGTATCCTGCAGTCCTATGTAACACCACAGATAACACAGTGATATCTCTGAGTACAGATCATGTAGTAGATGTGTCCTGCAGTCCCATGTAACACCGCAGATAACACAGTGATATCTCTGAGTACAGATCATGTAGTAGATGTGTCCTGCAGTCCCATGTAACACCGCAGATAACACAGTGATATCTCTGAGTACAGATCATGTAGTAGATGTGTCCTGCAGTCCTATGTAACACCACAGATAACACAGTGATATCTCTGAGTACAGATCATGTAGTAGATGTGTCCTGCAGTCCTATGTAACACCACAGATAACACAGTGATATCTCTGAGTACAGATCATGTAGTAGATGTGTCCTGCAGTCCTATGTAACACCACAGATAACACAGTGATATCTGAGTACAGATCATGTAGTAGATGTGTCCTGCAGTCCTATGTAACAGCACAGATAACACAGTGATATCTCTCTGAGTACAGATCATGTAGTAGATGTGTCCTGCAGTCCTATGTAACACCACAGATAACACAGTGATATCTCTGAGTACAGATCATGTAGTAGATGTGTCCTGCAGTCCTATGTAACACCACAGATAACACAGTGATATCTGAGTACAGATCATGTAGTAGATGTGTCCTGCAGTCCCATGTAACACCACAGATAACACAGTGATATCTCTGAGTACAGATCATGTAGTAGATGTGTCCTGCAGTCCCATGTAACACCGCAGATAACACAGTGATATCTCTGAGTACAGATCATGTAGTAGATGTTTCCTGCAGTCCTATGTAACACCACAGATAACACAGTGATATCTCTGAGTACAGATCATGTAGTAGATGTGTCCTGCAGTCCTATGTAACACCACAGATAACACAGTGATATCTCTGAGTACAGATCATGTAGTAGATGTGTCCTGCAGTCCTATGTAACACCACAGATAACACAGTGATATCTCTGAGTACAGATCATGTAGTAGATGTGTCCTGCAGTCCTATGTAACACCACAGATAACACAGTGATATCTCTGAGTACAGATCATGTAGTAGATGTGTCCTGCAGTCCTATGTAACACCACAGATAACACAGTGATATCTCTCTGAGTATAGATCATGTAGTAGATGTGTCCTGCAGTCCTATGTAACACTACAGGTAACACAGTGATATCTCTGAGTACAGATCATGTAGTAGATGTGTCCTGCAGTCCTATGTAACACCACAGATAACACAGTGATATCTCTGAGTACAGATCATGTAGTAGATGTGTCCTGCAGTCCTATGTAACACTGTATATACACACATCTGTTAGGTTTGGGCTCTGGATGTAATCGCTATGTAGATGTGTAGATTGTGGATTTTAGGGTCGGCCCCAGGTTTCTTTAGGCCCCTGGGTGACAGAGCCTCAGGGGGCCCCTTTGCAGTATTAAACTGTTTCCTAGTTTATCATGGTTATTTTGTATAAGCTTCTCTCACACCCTATGGATTCTTTATGTGGCCCCCCAGCAGCTCTGGGCCCCGGCACTCGTCCAGTGCTGATGCCGGCCCTAGCAGATTCTTATGTAACTTGTAGTGTTGCTCATATACATGAGATGCTCAAACTTCATGACTGCAACTCCCATCATCCACAGCTGTACTATTAAGCCAGCAGGGGGCAGTATCTTCAGGAGAATGATTTATAGGGAGGCTGCACGTGACCCACGGGCCAGAGCAATGGAAGGTGTCGCCTTCTTCAGGTGGGGTGAGTGTTGGGTACTGATTGGATACACGACACTGTATCACATTCGGCTGTAGCCATTAAAAGGTTAATTGGCCACGAGGTCACCAGGCGTTCAGTCAGGAGACAATGCGGTCACCAGGACACAGAAAGAGCAGACCCCAACCCATCCCCGACCTCAGGGGCGCAATCCCTTAATACAATCAGACAGCGGTGACGGCACAAAGTAATCCCCATCATCCCATGTAAGGTCACCCAGACACCCGCCGCTACCTACTCACTGTGTATATATACAGTGCACAGTACTACTTCTCCTGTATATATACAGTGCACAGTACTACTTCTCCTGTATATATACAGTGCACAGCACTACTTCTCCTGTATATATACAGTGCACAGTACTACTTCTCCTGTATATATACAGTGCACAGTACTACTTCTCCTGTATATATATACAGTGCACAGTACTACTTCTCCTGTATATACAGTGCACAGTACTACTTCTCCTGTATATATACAGTGCACAGTACTACTTCTCCTGTATATATACAGTGCACAGCACTACTTCTCCTGTATATATACAGTGCACAGTACTACTTCTCCTGTATATATATACAGTGCACAGTACTACTTCTCCTGTATATATACAGTGCACAGTACTACTTCTCCTGTATATATATACAGTGCACAGTACTACTTCTCCTGTATATATATACAGTGCACAGTACTACTTCTCCTGTGTATATACACAGTGCACAGTACTACTTCTCCTGTATATATATACAGTGCACAGTACTACTTCTCCTGTATATATATACAGTGCACAGTACTACTTCTCCTGTATATATATACAGTGCACAGTACTACTTCTCCTGTATATATATACAGTGCACAGTACTACTTCTCCTGTATATATATACAGTGCACAGTACTACTTCTCCTGTATATATATATACAGTGCACAGTACTACTTCTCCTGTATATATATACAGTGCACAGTACTACTTCTCCTGTATATATACAGTGCACAGTACTACTTCTCCTGTGTATATATACAGTGCACAGTACTACTTCTCCTGTGTATATATACAGTGCACAGTACTACTTCTCCTGTGTATATACAGTGCACAGTACTACTTCTCCTGTGTATATACAGTGCACAGTACTACTTCTCCTGTATATATACAGTGCACAGTACTACTTCTCCTGTATATATATACAGTGCACAGTACTACTTCTCCTGTATATATATACAGTGCACAGTACTACTTCTCCTGTATATATATATACAGTGCACAGTACTACTTCTCCTGTATATATACAGTGCACAGTACTACTTCCCCTGTATATATGGCCGGTGCACAGTACTACTTCCCCTGTATATATGGCCGGTGCACAGTACTACTTCTCCTGTATATATATACAGAGCACAGTACTACTTCTCCTGTATATATACAGTGCACAGTACTACTTCTCCTGTATATATATACAGTGCACAGTACTACTTCTCCTGTATATATATACAGTGCACAGTACTACTTCTCCTGTATATATATACAGTGCACAGTACTACTTCTCCTGTATATACAGTGCACAGTACTACTTCTCCTGTATATATATACAGTGCACAGTACTACTTCTCCTGTATATACAGTGCACAGTACTACTTCTCCTGTATATATACAGTGCACAGTACTACTTCTCCTGTACATATATACAGAGCACAGTACTACTTCCCCTGTATATATGGGCAGTGCACAGTACTACTTCTCCTGTATATATATACAGTGCACAGTACTACTTCTCCTGTGTATATACAGTGCACAGTACTACTTCTCCTGTATATATATACAGTGCACAGTACTACTTCTCCTGTATATATATACAGTGCACAGTACTACTTCTCCTGTATATATATATATACAGTGCACAGTACTACTTCTCCTGTGTATATACAGTGCACAGTACTACTTCTCCTGTGTATATACAGTGCACAGTACTAATTCTCCTGTGTATATACAGTGCACAGTACTAATTCTCCTGTGTATATACAGTGCACAGTACTACTTCTCCTGTATATATATACAGTGCACAGTACTACTTCTCCTTTATATATACACAGTGCACAGTACTACTTCTCCTGTATATATATACAGTGCACAGTACTACTTCTCCTGTATATATATATATACAGTGCACAGTACTACTTCTCCTGTGTATATACAGTGCACAGTACTACTTCTCCTGTGTATATACAGTGCACAGTACTAATTCTCCTGTGTATATACAGTGCACAGTACTACTTCTCCTGTATATATACAGTGCACAGTACTACTTCTCCTGTATATATATACAGTGCACAGTACTACTTCTCCTGTATATATATACAGTGCACAGTACTACTTCTCCTGTATATATATACAGTGCACAGTACTACTTCTCCTGTATATATACAGTGCACAGTACTACTTCTCCTGTATATATGTACAGTGCACAGTACTACTTCTCCTGTATATATACAGTGCACAGTACTACTTCTCCTGTATATATATACAGTGCACAGTACTACTTCTCCTGTATATATATACAGTGCACAGTACTACTTCTCCTGTATATATATACAGTGCACAGTACTACTTCTCCTGTATATATACAGTGCACAGTACTACTTCTCCTGTATATATACAGTGCACAGTACTACTTCTCCTGTATATATACAGTGCACAGTACTACTTCTCCTGTATATATGTACAGTGCACAGTACTACTTCTCCTGTATATATATACAGTGCACAGTACTACTTCTCCTGTATATATATACAGTGCACAGTACTACTTCTCCTGTATATATATACAGTGCACAGTACTACTTCTCCTGTATATATATACAGTGCACAGTACTACTTCTCCTGTATATATATACAGTGCACAGTACTACTTCTCCTGTATATACAGTGCACAGTACTACTTCTCCTGTATATATGGGCAGTGCACAGTACTACTTCTCCTGTATATATACAGTGCACAGTACTACTTCTCCTGTACATATATACAGAGCACAGTACTACTTCCCCTGTATATATGGGCAGTGCACAGTACTACTTCTCCTGTATATATATACAGTGCACAGTACTACTTCTCCTGTATACAGTGCACAGTACTACTTCTCCTGTATATATATACAGTGCACAGTACTACTTCTCCTTTATATATACACAGTGCACAGTACTACTTCTCCTGTATATATATACAGTGCACAGTACTACTTCTCCTGTGTATATACAGTGCACAGTACTACTTCTCCTGTATATATACAGTGCACAGTACTACTTCTCCTGTATATATACAGTGCACAGTACTACTTCTCCTGTATATATACAGTGCACAGTACTACTTCTCCTGTGTATATATACAGTGCACAGTACTACTTCTCCTTTATATATACACAGTGCACAGTACTACTTCTCCTGTATATATATACAGTGCACATTACTACTTCTCCTGTGTATATACAGTGCACAGTACTACTTCTCCTGTATATATACAGTGCACAGTACTACTTCTCCTGTATATATACAGTGCACAGTACTACTTCTCCTGTATATATACAGTGCACAGTACTACTTCTCCTGTGTATATATACAGTGCACAGTACTACTTCTCCTGTATATATACAGTGCACAGTACTACTTCTCCTGTATATATATACAGTGCACAGTACTACTTCTCCTGTATATATGTACAGTGCACAGTACTACTTCTCCTGTATATATATACAGTGCACAGTACTACTTCTCCTGTATATATATACAGTGCACAGTACTACTTCTCCTGTATATATGGGCAGTGCACAGTACTACTTCTCCTGTATATATACAGTGCACAGTACTACTTCTCCTGTATATATATACAGTGCACAGTACTACTTCTCCTGTATATATGGGCAGTGCACAGTACTACTTCTAAGGGGGGTCAGTATTGGGGGGACCCTGGTGCTTGGATCCCATCCCCCCACAGTCCAGACATTGTGGCCCCCAGGACATCTGCTCCCAGTCCCCCCAGCAGATGGTGCTATTTAGGATGTCACTCAGCATTAGTCTCGCCCCTCCCCCTCCAGCCTGGAGAAAAGGGGCCACCAGATCTGCCCCCCCCCCCCACATTAAAGCCCCTTCTATAATTACAGTTATTACATAATATTACAGAGTTATTATATATTACACAGAATCTTAAAGATTGTAAAGACGAGAAGATTTTGTGTATTTCTGTTCATTCCTGACATAATTCCTGGTTAGACCTCTGCTTGATGTCAGTGAATAGACTCTTCAGTATCCGGCAGGTGGAGGTGTATAGAACATGGAGTGCTCGTGTACTGCCCCCCCTGTCTGCACCTGCGCCCCCTGCTGGTCTCCGCTTGATGTCACTAATCAAGTGACCGGGGCAGAAAGTCAGAAGGCGGGGGAGGGGCAGGGAATCTGTATGTAGTGATCTCCCCCTAGTGGTGGTGTATAATCTGTATGTAGTGATCTCCTCCTAGTGGTGGTGTATAATCTGTATGTAGTGATCTCCCCCTAGTGGTGGTGTATAATCTGTATGTAGTGATCTCCCCCTAGTGGTGGTGTATAATCTGTATGTAGTGATCTCCCCCTAGTGGTGGTGTATAATGTGTATGTAGTGATCTCCTCCTAGTGGTGGTGTATAATCTGTATGTAGTGATCTCCCCCTAGTGGTGGTGTATAATGTGTATGTAGTGATCTCCCCCTAGTGGTGGTGTATAATGTGTATGTAGTGATCTCCCCCTAGTGGTGGTGTATAATCTGTATGTAGTGATCTCCTCCTAGTGGGGGTGTATAATCTGTATGTAGTGAGCTCCCCCTAGTGGTGGTGTATAATCTGTATGTAGTGATCTCCTCCTAGTGGGGGTGTATAATCTGTATGTAGTGATCTCCCCCTAGTGGTGGTGTATAATGTGTATGTAGTGATCTCCCCCTAGTGGTGGTGTATAATCTGTATGTAGTGATCTCCTCCTAGTGGTGATGTATAATCTGTATGTAGTGATCTCCCCCTAGTGGTGGTGTATAATGTGTATATAGTGATCTCCTCCTAGTGGTGATGTATAATCTGTATGTAGTGATCTCCCCCTAGTGGTGGTGTATAATCTGTATGTAGTGATCTCCTCCTAGTGGTGGTGTATAATGTGTATGTAGTGATCTCCTCCTAGTGGTGGTGTATAATGTGTATGTAGTGATCTCCCCCTAGTGGTGGTATATAATCTGTATGTAGTGAGTTCCCCCTAGTGGTGGTGTATAATCTGTATGTAGTGAGTTCCCCCTAGTGGTGGTGTATAATCTGTATGTAGTGAGCTCCCCCTAGTGGTGGTGTATAATCTGTATGTAGTGATCTCCCCCTAGTGGTGGTGTATAATCTGTATGTAGTGATCTCCCCCTAGTGGTGGTGTATAATCTGTATGTAGTGATCTCCTCCTAGTGGTGGTGTATAATGTGTATGTAGTGATCTCCTCCTAGTGGTGGTGTATAATCTGTATGTAGTGATCTCCCCCTAGTGGTGGTGTATAATGTGTACGTTGTGATCTCCCCCTAGTGGTGGTGTATACTCTGTATGTAGTGATCTCCCCCTAGTGGTGGTGTATAATCTGTATGTAGTGATCTCCCCCTAGTGGTGGTGTATAATCTGTATGTAGTGATCTCCCCCTAGTGGTGGTCTATAATCTGTATGTAGTGATCTCCCCCTAGTGGTGGTGTATAATCTGTATGTAGTGATCTCCCCCTAGTGGTGGTGTATAATCTGTATGTAGTGATCTCCCCCTAGTGGTGGTGTATAATGTGTATGTAGTGATCTCCCCCTAGTGGTGGTGTATAATCTGTATGTAGTGATCTCCCCCTAGTGGTGGTGTATAATCTGTATGTAGTGAGTTCCCCCTAGTGGTGGTGTATAATGTGTATGTAGTGATCTCCTCCTAGTGGTGGTGTATAATCTGTATGTAGTGAGCTCCCCCTAGTGGTGGTGTATAATCTGTATGTAGTGATCTCCCCCTAGTGGTGATGTATAATCTGTATGTAGTGAGTTCCCCCTAGTGGTGGTGTATAATGTGTATGTAGTGATCTCCTCCTAGTGGTGGTGTATAATCTGTATGTAGTGATCTCCTCCTAGTGGTGATGTATAATCTGTATGTAGTGAGTTCCCCCTAGTGGTGGTGTATAATGTGTATGTAGTGATCTCCTCCTAGTGGTGGTGTATAATCTGTATGTAGTGATCTCCCCCTAGTGGTGGTGTATAATCTGTATGTAGTGAGTTCCCCCTAGTGGTGGTGTATAATCTGTATGTAGTGATCTCCCCCTAGTGGTGGTGTATAATGTGTATGTAGTGATCTCCCCCTAGTGGTGGTGTATAATGTGTATGTAGTGATCTCCTCCTAGTGGTGGTGTATAATCTGTATGTAGTGATCTCCTCCTAGTGGTGGTGTATAATGTGTATGTAGTGATCTCCTCCTAGTGGTGGTGTATAATGTGTATGTAGTGATCTCCCCCTAGTGGTGGTGTATAATGTGTATGTAGTGATCTCCTCCTAGTGGTGGTGTATAATCTGTATGTAGTGACCTCCCCCTAGTGGTGGTGTATAATGTGTATGTAGTGTTCTCCCCCTAGTGGTGGTGTATAATCTGTATGTAGTGAGCTCCCCCTAGTGGTGATGTATAATCTGTATGTAGTGTGCTCCTCCTGGTGGTGGTATATAATCTGTATGTAGTGAGCTCCCCCTAGTGGTGGTGTATAATCTGTATGTAGTGATCTCCCCCTAGTGATGGTGTATAATCTGTATGTAGTGATCTCCCCCTAATGGTGGTGTATAATCTGTATGTAGTGAGCTCCCCCTAGTGGTGGTGTATAATCTGTATGTAGTGATCTCCCCCTAGTGGTGGTGTATAATCTGTATGTAGTGATCTCCCCCTAGTGGTGGTGTATAATGTGTATGTAGTGAGCTCCCCCTAGTGGTGGTGTATAATGTGTATGTAGTGATCTCCCCCTAGTGGTGGTGTATAATCTGTATGTAGTGAGCTCCCCCTAGTGGTGGTGAATAATCTGTATGTAGTGATCTCCTCCTAGTGGTGGTATATAATCTGTATGTAGTGATCTCCCCCTAGTGGTGGTGTATAATGTGTATGTAGTGATCTCCCCCTAGTGGTGGTGTATAATCTGTATGTAGTGATCTCCCCCTAGTGGTGGTGTATAATCTGTATGTAGTGATCTCCTCCTAGTGGTCGTGTATAATCTGTATGTAGTGAGCTCCCCCTAGTGGTGGTGTATAATGTGTATGTAGTGATCTCCTCCTAGTGTTGGTGTATAATGTGTATGTAGTGATCTCCCCCTAGTGGTGGTGTATAATCTGTATGTAGTGATCTCCCCCTAGTGGTGGTGTATAATCTGTATGTAGTGATCTCCTCCTAGTGGTGGTGTATAATGTGTATGTAGTGATCTCCCCCTAGTGGTGGTGTATAATCTGTATGTAGTGATCTCCTCCTAGTGGTGGTGTATAATGTGTATGTAGTGATCTCCTCCTAGTGGTGGTGTATAATCTGTATGTAGTGATCTCCCCCTAGTGGTGGTGTATAATGTGTATGTAGTGATCTCCTCCTAGTGGTGGTGTATAATCTGTATGTAGTGATCTCCCCCTAGTGGTGGTGTATAATCTGTATGTAGTGATCTCCCCCTAGTGGTGGTGTATAATCTGTATGTAGTGATCTCCCCCTAGTGGTGGTGTATAATCTGTATGTAGTGATCTCCTCCTAGTGGTGGTGTATAATCTGTATGTAGTGATCTCCTCCTAGTGGTGGTGTATAATGTGTATGTAGTGATCTCCTCCTAGTGGTGGTGTATAATGTGTATGTAGTGATCTCCTCCTAGTGGTGGTGTATAATCTGTATGTAGTGATCTCCCCCTAGTGGTGGTGTATAATCTGTATGTAGTGATCTCCCCCTAGTGGTGGTGTATAATCTGTATGTAGTGATCTCCTCCTAGTGGTGGTGTATAATCTGTATGTAGTGATCTCCTCCTAGTGGTGATGTATAATCTGTATGTAGTGATCTCCTCCTAGTGGTGGTGTATAATCTGTATGTAGTGATCTCCCCCTAGTGGTGGTGTATAATCTGTATGTAGTGATCTCCCCCTAGTGGTGGTGTATAATCTGTATGTAGTGATCTCCTCCTAGTGGTGGTGTATAATCTGTATGTAGTGATCTCCTCCTAGTGGTGGTGTATAATGTGTATGTAGTGAGCTCCCCCTAGTGGTGGTGTATAATGTGTATGTAGTGATCTCCTCCTAGTGGTGGTGTATAATGTGTATGTAGTGATCTCCTCCTAGTGGTGGTGTATAATGTGTATGTAGTGATCTCCCCCTAGTGGTGGTGTATAATCTGTATGTAGTGATCTCCCCCTAGTGGTGGTGTATAATCTGTATGTAGTGATCTCCTCCTAGTGGTGGTGTATAATCTGTATGTAGTGATCTCCTCCTAGTGGTGATGTATAATGTGTATGTAGTGATCTCCTCCTAGTGGTGGTGTATAATGTGTATGTAGTGATCTCCCCCTAGTGGTGATGTATAATGTGTATGTAGTGATCTCCCCCTAGTGGTGGTGTATAATCTGTATGTAGTGATCTCCCCCTAGTGGTGGTGTATAATCTGTATGTAGTGATCTCCTCCTAGTGGTGGTGTATAATGTGTATGTAGTGATCTCCCCCTAGTGGTGGTGTATAATCTGTATGTAGTGATCTCCCCCTAGTGGTGGTGTATAATGTGTATGTAGTGATCTCCCCCTAGTGGTGGTGTATAATCTGTATGTAGTGATCTCCCCCTAGTGGTGGTGTATAATCTGTATGTAGTGATCTCCCCCTAGTGGTGGTGTATAATCTGTATGTAGTGATCTCCCCCTAGTGGTGGTGTATAATCTGTATGTAGTGAGCTCCCCCTAGTGGTGGTGTATAATCTGTAAGGTGGTGACAGAGCAGCCATTGTGTTTGCAGTCTATGTGATAACATATCTTCCTCTGTGATTTGTCTTTTGCTCCAGTCACATCCAGAGCTGCAGTGAGGATCCTATTATCTCTGGGTGCAGCTCAGTGCTGCCGCCTGCTGGTTAGGTGTGTGTACTCGCTCTTCTCTAGTGTGGATGAGGCTCAGCACCAGGGACAGCTCCGGTGTGTGGGGCAGGATGGATAACAAGTCTCACACTCAACGTTCTGTCTAATCTCCTGCTCTCTGTTATCAGCCACTCCAGGTGCTTCTGCACCAGGTCTCTTAATCTGGGGGATTGTGGGGTCTTCTCTGAAATGATTTCGCAGACTATTCTGGATGTATTTCCGGGAGGGGGGGGGTTGTCTATATAATAGGGGGTCAGTGCTGCGCCCCCTCCCCCCCTGTGTATTGGGTGTTCCTCCTTAGGTGGCAGCTCCGGGCCGTAGATTTTGGGTAATTTCCCCCTTGGTGTATTGCGGTATCAGGAGCCCGGAGTGTAATACTCATCTCGTGCTGGATTTGGGATCATTATTGGGGGCCCGAGGACCCCCTGGGGGGGCAGAAGCTTCAGGCAGAGGCTTCCTATAACCCGCAGGGGTAGGAAGGGTTAAAGCTCAGCTTTCCATAGACCCTGCACACACAAAGGACCATCCATCACTACGGGTCACTCTTCTAGCTTCTCTTCGTGAAACAGGAGGCACAGGATGAACAGTACATCAGATTTGTATTGGGCACAGGATGAAACATTATTTTTCGATTCTCAGAAGCCGCAGAAATAATCGGAGAAATGAAGATACAATGTAAGTAATTACCGCTCCGTTATTTACTGCCGCGCTTCTCCTTTAAATTTTCGGCTCACAATTTGGTGTCGGGAAAATCCGTCATAAAGAAGACACCGAGCGCCGCAGGAGCCGCCATCTATATACTCATCATTATATATTATACTGCGGGGGAGGGGAGACGCACAGCTCACACCGCAAGCACACCCCGAGGCACAGAACCTGGCTGTATCACACAGGAGAGGATTAGATACACAGCTCAGCAGACTGTATCACACAGGAGAGGATTAGATACACAGCTCAGCAGACAGTATCACACAGGAGAGGATTAGATACATGGCTCAGCAGTCAGTATCACACAGGATAGGATTAGATACACAGCTCAGCAGACTGTATCACACAGGAGAGGATTAGATACACAGCTCAGCAGACAGTATCACACAGGAGAGGATTAGATACACAGCTCAGGATACTGTATCAAACAGGAGAGGATTAGATACACAGCTCAGCAGACTGTATCACACAGGAGAGGATTAGATACACAGCTCAGCAGACTGTATCACCCAGGAGAGGATTAGATACACAGCTCAGCAGTCCGTATCACACAGGAGAGGATTAGATACACAGCTCAGCAGTCAGTATCACACAGGATAGGATTAGATACACAGCTCAGCAGACAGTATCACACAGGATAGGATGAGATATACAGCTCAGCAGTCAGTATCACACAGGATAGGATTAGATACACAGCTCAGCAGACAGTATCACACAGGATAGAATTAGATACACAGCTCAGCAGTCCGTATCACACAGGAGAGGATTAGATACACAGCTCAGCAGACTGTATCACACAGGAGAGGATTAGATACACAGCTCAGCAGACTGTATCACCCAGGAGAGGATTAGATACACAGCTCAGCAGACAGTATCACCCAGGAGAGGATTAGATACACAGCTCAGCAGACTGTATCACACAGGATAGGATTAGATACACAACTCAGCAGGCAGTATCACACAGGAGATGATTAGATACACAGCTCAGCAGTCCGTATCACACAGGAGAGGATTAGATACACAGCTCAGCAGACTGTATCACACAGGAGAGGATTAGATACACAGCTCAGCAGACTGTATCACACAGGAGAGGATTAGATACACAGCTCAGCAGACAGTATCACCCAGGATAGGATTAGATACACTGCTCAGCAGACAGTATCACCCAGGATAGGATTAGATACACTGCTCAGCAGACTGTATCACACAGGATAGGATTAGATACACAGCCCAGCAGGCAGTATCACACAGGATAGGATTAGATACACAACTCAGCAGGCAGTATCACACAGGAGAGGATTAGATACACAGCTCAGCAGTCCGTATCACACAGGAGAGGATTAGATACACAGCTCAGCAGTCCGTATCACACACGACAGGACATGCTGAGGGTTGTAGTCCCCTGATATGTCACTTTATCATGTTGGCAGTACCCGGGGACCTCCAGCGCCTGCACTGATCCAATGGGAGCTGTAACCAGGGGAGAGGCCATCGCTCATCACTCCTCATGTCACCCCCTGTGAGGGCACTTTAATAAATTACCCCTAACAGATGACAGACGCTCCTCGCTGGCTGGAATATTAGTCACAGCTTTATAATTTTGTATATATTAATCCATAATATCCAAACATCAGGCACTTGGTATAGAATCAGACATTTGTGACCTCTGAAAGCTATAAGCCGACATGGACTCCCAGCTGGCAAGTCGGCCAACCGAGCAACAACCTTCTCCCACCTCCCACCACTCCGCCTGCTGGGACTGGACACTAACTATAAAGTACAAAGGTAAAACATCACAAAATTACACAACATCCCAATAACAGGGGGGGGGGGAGTGCTGAATGTCGCCTCAAAGAGGGAGATCACATTGAGCCATCAGCCATATAAACCCCCCACGTCCTGTAGGAGGGGAGGACGTCCGGAGGTAACAGGGGAGGGGGAGACACAGATCACCAACCCTATTATAGTGCAATAGTGCACAGACGTTTACCCCTTTGTATTTAATAATGTCAGCCCCCAGTCTAGGGGAACCTTCCCAAACAGTCAGGTGTACCCCACACACCCCTCTGTCCTCCTCCTCCAGACCCCTCTGTCCTCCTCCAGACCCCTCTGTCCTCCTCCTCCTCCAGACCCCTCTGCCCTCCTCCTCCAGACCCCTCTGCCCTCCTCCTCCAGACTCCTCTGTCCTCCTCCTCCTCCAGACTCCTCTGTCCTCCTCCTCCTCCAGACTCCTCTGTCCTCCTCCTCCTCCTCCAGACTCTTCTGTCCTCCTCCTCCCCCAGACTCCTCTGTCCTCCTCCTCCTCCAGACCCCTCTGTCCTCCTCCTCCAGACTCCTCTGTCCTCCTCCAGACTCCTCTGTCCTCCTCCTCCAGACCCCTCTGTCCTCCTCCAGACTCCTCTGTCCTCCTCCTCCAGACCCCTCTGTCCTCCTCCAGACTCCTCTGTCCTCCTCCTCCAGACTCCTCTGTCCTCCTCCTCCTCCAGACCCCTCTGTCCTCCTCCTCCTCCAGACTCCTCTGTCCTCCTCCAGACTCCTCTGTCCTCCTCCTCCTCCAGACCCCTCTGTCCTCCTCCTCCTCCAGACCCCTCTGTCCTCCTCCTCCTCCAGACTCCTCTGTCCTCCTCCAGACTCCTCTGTCCTCCTCCTCCTCCAGACTCCTCTGTCCTCCTCCTCCTTCTCCTCCAGACTCCTCTGTCCTCCTCCTCCAGACCCCTCTGTCCTTCTCCTCCTCCTCCAGACCCCTCTGTCCTTCTCCTCCTCCTCAAGACTACTCTGTCCTCCTCCTCCTCCAGACTCCTCTGTCCTCCTCCTCCTCCAGACTCCTCTGTCCTCCTCCAGACTCCTCTGTCCTCCTCCTCCAGACTCCTCTGTCCTCCTCCTCCACCAGACTCCTCTGTCCTCCTCCTCCTCCAGACTCCTCTGTCCTCCTCCTCCAGACTCCTCTGTCCTCCTCCTCCTCCAGACTCCTCTGTCCTCCTCCTCCAGACTCCTCTGTCCTCCTCCTCCTCCAGACTCCTCTGTCCTCCTCCAGACTCCTCTGTCCTCCTCCTCCAGACTCCTCTGTCCTCCTCCTCCTCCAGACTCCTCTGTCCTCCTCCTCCTCCAGACTCCTCTGTCCTCCTCCTCCTCCAGACTCCTCTGTCCTCCTCCTCCTCCAGACTCCTCTGTCCTCCTCCTCCTCCAGACTCTCCTGTGCCACATTTTTCAAGGCTTTTAGACTTTATGAGACTTGTCCAACTAAAGGGACGTGGCCTTGCGTCCATGTGCCAAACATTTTGGGCGCACAGTTTAAAGCATCTTAAACTAAAGTAGGAACTAAATTCTTTAGACCTTTATACTGCCCAGAAGTTCTCATCACAGCGATACATGGGGCACAGGATAAGAACCTCCGATCCTCCACCTCATCACCAGCACCGGAGAGAAGGTTCTTCTGACTCCGGATAATTCGGACTAAAATAGGAACAGGAATAAAAATCTGTGTCTCAGGTGGGAGAGAAGCCGAGATACTGCTGCATCACCATGGAAACAGGTGACACGCACCCCCACCGATATCACGCAACATCCCCTCCCCCACACATTATAAAGTATTACACCTGTCACCTGATGGATTATCTATATATAAAGGACACCACAAAATCAGGGTCATCACTGGCACCCCCAACCTGTGCTATCTACACATAGGGGGCAGTATTATATTACACATAGGGGGCAGTATTATATTACACATAGGGGGCAGTATTATAGTAGTTATATTCTTGTACATAGGGGGCAGTGTTATAGTAGTTATATTCCTGTACATAGGGGGCAGTATTATAGTAGTTATATTCCTGTACATAGGGGGCAGTATTATAGTAGTTATATTCCTGTACATAGGGGGCAGTATTATAGTAGTTATATTCTTGTACATAGGGGGCAGTATTATAGTAGTTATATTCCTGTACATAGGGGGCAGTATTATAGTAGTTATATTCCTGTACATAGGAGGCAGTATTATAGTAGTTATATTCTTGTACATAGGGGGCAGTATTATAGTAGTTATATTCTTGTACATAGGGGGCGGTATTATAGTAGTTATATTCCTGTACATAGGGGGCAGTATTATAGTAGTTATATTCTTGTACATAGGGACAGTATTATAGTAGTTATATTCCTGTACATAGGGGCAGTATTATAGTAGTTATATTCTTGTACATAGGGGGCAGTATTATAGTAGTTATATTCCTGTACATAGGGGGCAGTATTATAGTAGTTATATTCTTGTACATAGGGGGCAGTATTATAGTAGTTATATTCCTGTACATAGGAGGCAGTATTATAGTAGTTATATTCCTGTACATAGGGGGCAGTATTATAGTAGTTATATTCCTGTACATAGGGGGCAGTATTATAGTAGTTATATTCTTGTACATAGGGGGCAGTATTATAGTAGTTATATTCTTGTACATAGGGGGCAGTATTATAGTAGTTATATTCTTGTATATAGGGAGCAGTATTATAGTAGTTATATTCCTGTACATAGGGGGCAGTATTATATTACACATAGGGGGCAGTATTATATTACACATAGGGGGCAGTATTATAGTAGTTATATTCTTGTACATAGGGGGCAGTGTTATAGTAGTTATATTCCTGTACATAGGGGGCAGTATTATAGTAGTTATATTCCTGTACATAGGGGGCAGTATTATAGTAGTTATATTCCTGTACATAGGGGGCAGTATTATAGTAGTTATATCCCTGTACATAGGGGGCAGTATTATAGTAGTTATATTCCTGTACATAGGGGGCAGTATTATAGTAGTTATATTCTTGTACATAGGGGGCAGTATTATAGTAGTTATATTCTTGTACATAGGGGGCAGTATTATAGTAGTTATATTCTTGTATATAGGGAGCAGTATTATAGTAGTTATATTCCTGTACATAGGGGGCAGTATTATATTACACATAGGGGGCAGTATTATAGTAGTTATATTCTTGTACATAGGGGGCAGTATTATAGTAGTTATATTCTTGTACATAGGGGGCAGTGTTATAGTAGTTATATCCCTGTACATAGGGGGCAGTATTATAGTAGTTATATTCCTGTACATAGGGGGCAGTATTATAGTAGTTATATTCCTGTACATAGGGGGCAGTATTATAGCAGTTATATTCCTGTACATAGGGGGCAGTATTATAGTAGTTATATTCTTGTACATAGGGGGCAGTATTATAGTAGTTATATTCTTGTACATAGGGGGCAGTATTATAGTAGTTATATTCCTGTACATAGGGGGCAGTATTATAGTAGTTATATTCCTGTACATAGGGGGCAGTATTATAGTAGTTATATTCCTGTACATAGGGGGCAGTCTTATAGTAGTTATATTCTTGTACATAGGGAGCAGTATTATAGTAATTATATTCCTGTACATAGGGGGCAGTATTATAGTAGTTATATCCTTGTACATAGGGGGCAGTATTATAGTAGTTATATTCCTGTACATAGGGGGCAGTATTATAGTAGTTATATTCCTGTACATAGGGGGCAGTATTATAGTAGTTATATTCTTGTACATAGGGGGCAGTATTATAGTAGTTATATTCTTGTACATAGGGAGCAGTATTATAGTAATTATATTCCTGTACATAGGGGGCAGTATTATAGTAGTTATATCCTTGTACATAGGGGGCAGTATTATAGTAGTTATATCCTTGTACATAGGGGGCAGTATTATAGTAGTTATATTCCTGTACATAGGGGGCAGTATTATAGTAGTTATATTCCTGTAAATAGGGGGCAGTATTATAGTAGTTATATTCCTGTACATAGGGGGCAGTATTATAGTAGTTATATTCCTGTACATAGGGGGCAGTATTATAGTAGTTATATTCCTGTACATTGGGGGCAGTATTATAGTAGTTATATTCCTGTACATAGGGGGCAGTATTATAGTAGTTATATTCCTGTACATAGGGGGCAGTATTATAGTAGTTATATTCCTGTACATAGGGGGCAGTATTATAGTAGTTATATTAATGTACATAGGGGGCAGTATTATAGTAGTTATATTCTTGTACATAGGGGGCAGTATTATAGTAGTTATATTCCTGTACATAGGGAGCAGTATTATAGTAGTTATATTCCTGTACATAGGGGGCAGTATTATAGTAGTTATATTCCTGTACATAGGGGGCAGTATTATAGTAGTTATATTCTTGTACATAGGGGGCAGTATTATAGTAGTTATATTCCTGTACATTGGGGGCAGTATTATAGTAGTTATATTCCTGTACATAGGGGGCAGTATTATAGTAGTTATATTCCTGTACATTGGGGGCAGTATTATAGTAGTTATATTCCTGTACATAGGGGGCAGTATTATAGTAGTTATATTCCTGTACATAGGGGCAGTATTATAGTAGCTATATTCCTGTACATAGGGGGCAGTATTATAGTAGTTATATTCCTGTACATAGGGGGCAGTATTATAGTAGTTATATTCCTGTACATAGGGGGCAGTATTATAGTAGTTATATTCTTGTACATAGGGAGCAGTATTATAGTAGTTATATTCTTGTACATAGGGGGCAGTATTATAGTAGTTATATTCTTGTACATAGGGGGCAGTATTATAGTAGTTATATTCTTGTACATAGGGGGCAGTATTATAGTAGTTATATTCCTGTACATAGGGGGCAGTATTATAGTAGTTATATTCCTGTACATAGGGGGCAGTATTATAGTAGTTATATTCTTGTACATAGGGGCAGTATTATAGTAGTTATATTCCTGTACATAGGGGGCAGTATTATAGTAGTTATATTCTTGTACATAGGGGGCAGTATTATAGTAGTTATATTCCTGTACATAGGGGGCAGTATTATAGTAGTTATATTCCTGTACATAGGGGGCAGTATTATAGTAGTTATATTCTTGTACATAGGGGGCAGTATTATAGTAGTTATATTCCTGTACATAGGGGGCAGTATTATAGTAGTTATATTCCTGTACATAGGGGGCAGTATTATAGTAGTTATATTCTTGTACATAGGGGCAGTATTATAGTAGTTATATTCCTGTACATAGGGGGCAGTATTATAGTAGTTATATTCCTGTACATAGGGGGGCAGTATTATAGTAGTTATATTCCTGTACATAGGAGGCAGTATTATAGTAGTTATATTCTTGTACATAGGGGGCAGTATTATAGTAGTTATATTCTTGTACATAGGGGGCAGTATTATAGTAGTTATATTCCTGTACATAGGAGGCAGTATTATAGTAGTTATATTCCTGTACATAGGGGGCAGTATTATAGTAGTTATATTCCTGTACATAGGGGGCAGTATTATAGTAGTTATATTCCTGTACATAGGGGGCAGTATTATAGTAGTTATATTCTTGTACATAGTGGGCAGTATTATAGTAGTTATATTCTTGTACATAGTGGGCAGTATTTTAGTAGTTATATTCCTGTACATAGGGGGCAGTATTATAGTAGTTATATTCCTGTACATAGGGAGCAGTATTATAGTAGTTATATTCTTGTACATAGGGAGCAGTATTATAGTAGTTATATTCTTGTACACAGGGGGCAGTATTATAGTAGTTATATTCCTGTACACAGGGGGCAGTATTATAGTAGTTATATTCTTGTACATAGGGAGCAGTATTATAGTAGTTATATTCTTGTACACAGGGGGCAGTATTATAGTAGTTATATTCCTGTACATAGGGGGCAGTATTATAGTAGTTATATTCTTGTACATAGGGAGCAGTATTATAGTAGTTATATTCCTGTACATAGGGGCAGTATTATAGTAGCTATATTCCTGTACATAGGGGGCAGTATTATAGTAGTTATATTCCTGTACATAGGGGGCAGTATTATAGTAGTTATATTCCTGTACATAGGGGGCAGTATTATAGTAGTTATATTCCTGTACATAGGGGGCAGTATTATAGTAGTTATATTCTTGTACATAGGGGGCAGTATTATAGTAGTTATATTCTTGTACATAGGGGGCAGTATTATAGTAGTTATATTCCTGTACATAGGGGGCAGTATTATAGTAGTTATATTCTTGTACATAGGGGGCAGTATTATAGTAGTTATATTCTTGTACATAGGGGCAGTATTATAGTAGTTATATTCCTGTACATAGGGGGCAGTATTATAGTAGTTATATTCCTGTACATAGGGGGCAGTATTATAGAAGTTATATTCCTGTACATAGGGGGCAGTATTATAGTAGTTATATTCTTGTACATAGGGGGCAGTATTATAGTAGTTATATTCCTGTACATAGGGGGCAGTATTATAGTAGTTATATTCCTGTACATAGGGGGCAGTATTATAGTAGTTATATTCCTGTACATAGGGGGCAGTATTATAGTAGTTATATTCTTGTACATAGGGGGCAGTATTATAGTAGTTATATTCCTGTACATAGGGGGCAGTATTATAGTAGTTATATTCCTGTACATAGGGGGCAGTATTATAGTAGTTATATTCCTGTACATAGGGGGGCAGTATTATAGTAGTTATATTCTTGTACATAGGGGGCAGTATTATAGTAGTTATATTCCTGTACATAGGGGGCAGTATTATAGTAGTTATATTCCTGTACATAGGGGGCAGTATTATAGTAGTTATATTCCTGTACATAGGGGGCAGTATTATAGTAGTTATATTCTTGTACATAGGGGGCAGTATTATAGTAGTTATATTCCTGTACATAGGGGGCAGTATTATAGTAGTTATATTCCTGTACATAGGGGGCAGTATTATAGTAGTTATATTCCTGTACATATGGGGCAGTGTTATAGTAGTTATATTCCTGTACATATGGGGCAGTGTTATAGTAGTTATATTCTTGTACATAGGGGGCAGTATTATAGTAGTTATATTCTTGTACATAGGGGGCAGTATTATAGTAGTTATATTCTTGTACATAGGGGGCAGTATTATAGTAGTTATATTCCTGTACATAGGGGGCAGTATTATAGTAGTTATATTCTTGTACATAGGGGGCAATTTTTATTAGTAAAAAACAAACAAATACAGAAATACTTTTTCTATCAAAATAAATCATAGATCACTCAATATAAATCATACATGTTCATAAAATAAAATGTATACTAAATGTAACTTAAGAGTCCATTTTGGCTGAAAGGGAAAAAAAAAACCAAAAAACAAATGCATACATTGTATCAGACAGATTTCAGTCTAGATGGATGTTCCTCCTGAGTCTTACATTCTCCCCCTTTTTCTTGACCTCTAATGACTGGATCCACCTGAGCTCAGACATGATGAGGCTTATGGCTTTATGATGGTGGAATGGCTCGCTATGGATGGACACTCTGGTTCTCATGTGCCAGTGATAGTACTTGATGACCTGGATCACTATATACATGGTCTCCTGGTTGATGTTACTTATGTTAGGTGTCACGCCATAGAGGATCTCTGGGTACCTGAGGGACTGCAGTGATGGGATTCTTAGCTTGGTGGATATGTCCTGCCAGATATTACGTCCACCCCAGCACTCTGATATAAAGTGGACCATTGTCTCCTCTGTCTGACACCCAAGGGGACACATACGATCAGTCACACTCAGGAACTTAAGATTCCCCCTGACAAACAGTTTCCCCTGTAATGAGAGCCAGGCGATGTCACGAAACTTATAGGGCAGCCTCCGACCATTCATAAACCTCAGGCTGTCCTTTAGGGTGGTGGTTGGACAGTCTGGAAGTGCCAGCTGCAGAAAGTAGAAGGTCCTACAGACTCTGGAGTACAGATCTCTTCTAGTATTACTCTCAATAAAAGACTTATCTATCCCCCATTTCCTTAAACACCTGAGACCATACTCCAGATACTGGGGGAGGAAGCCAGGAGTCCATCGGCCCCACTTGAGACTGCCGCCTCGCACCCAAGACTCTGCAAAAGGCAATATCCAGGCCCTGACACTACTTACCCACAGGAGACCATTATTTGAGTCCAGGCAACCGAAATTAACTTTCAGAAACACGGAATCAAAGAAAACCCTTGGATTTAACATATCCAGTCCACCCTCTCTCCTCTGCAGGTAGGTGATCCCTCTTTTCACTGGGTTCAACCTGTTCCCCCATAAAAGTTGGAAGAACAGGCTAAAGAGCCTAGCGGAGAAAGATTCTGGCAAAGGAAAGACGACAGAGACGTAGAGGAAGACAGGGACCAGGTAAGTCTTCAGCAGAGTAACCCTTTCTCTATAGGTCAGCCTCCAGTTCTTCCATCGCTGAACCTTTACATTTCCGGTTTCCAACTTCTCCTCCCAATTTAGTGCGGAATTGTCTTCCCTCCCGAATTTAACCCCAAGGATCTTAATATGGGTGGAGGCCTTGGCGAACTGTGGCAGATCAAAGCCAGGAGCAGTATCCAATGTCCAGAAAGCCTGACTCTTCTCAAGGTTGACCAGAGACCCGGAGGCCTCGAGTAACTTCTGATGGCTGCAGACAACATCTCCACCTCACGAGGTTCAGATATCATCACAGTCACATCATCCGCATAGGCAACAACATCCAGGGGCAAGCAATGGGGGACCGGCACCCCCTGAAATTCACACCGCTGCAGTGATCTCAGGAACGGGTCGATAGCAAACACATACAGCAGCGGACTCAGAGGACAACCTTGTCGCACCCCAGCCTCTACCTTGAAAGTGTCCCCCTGCCAACCATTGATCAGAGGAAAGCTCTTCGCCTCTCTGTACAAAGTCCTGAGCCAATCCACAAATTGTCCCGGAATACCGTACTTTGATAAAGTGGCCCATAGATAATCGTGGTCAACCCTGTCAAAGGCTTTAGCCTGGTCCAGACCTACAACATATCTCCCACACCTCAGAGCTTTACATCTCTCAAACATCTCCCTTATCGAGATGACTGCTCCAGAGATGTTCCGCCCTCTTACTGTGCCGTACTGAGAGCCTGCCAACAGTGCCGGGGACAAACAGACTAATCTAGAGAAGAGTATTTTTGCCAAAATCTTCCTGTCGACATTCAAGAGGGCGATCCTCTCCAGTTCTTGATGTCACTAGGCTCCTTACCTTTGGACAGCAGAATAAGGGAGGACACTCTCATGGATGGAGGCATCAGGTGATTTTCTAGACAATTTCTGTAAACATCCACGAGGATTGGAGCTAAGAGGTCTCTGAACTTCTTATAAAATTCTGCTGTTATACCATCTGGACCTGGTGCCTTCTTCAGATGTAACTTATCAATGGCCTCTTTTATCTCCTCCACCGTTATTTCTGCTGTCAAAGGAGAAAAGTCCAATTCTCTAGTATCAGGGCCTGGAGTTGCCTCCAAGAATTGGGTCACTTTTTCCTTATCCAAAGCTTTCTTCTGAAACAAGTCAGTATAGTAGGATCTCACCACCCCCAGGATTCCCTCCCGAGACTCTTGTAACACACCCTGGGAGTCAGTGAGACCTGCGATCAGTTTTTTCTCCACACGCTCCCGGCAATTCTCAAACGGATCTGGTGCCCCTCGGGTGCCATAGTCACGTTCCACTACCAGGGAGGTGTACCTACTGTACTGATACTGCCTTATCTCAGATTTCAGCCGGTCAATCCTTTGTTGGTCATCCCCACCCGCCGAATAGAGTGACTCCAATTCTTTACGCAGTCTCAGATACTGGCTGTACTTACTTCTCCCCTTCTTAATTGACAGTCTTTGCAAGAGGGACCGGATCTCCTCCTTGACGTCCTCCCACCAGTCGGCCATGTTGTCATAAAAATCCACTCTGTCCAGTTGATGCTGAAAGAAAGAGGAAATGTATTCCTGGACAGAATCATCATCTAACAGACTAGAATTTAGTCTCCACAGCCCTCTACCAACATCAGGATACTTAGAGGCACCCAAACAAAAATATAAAGCTGAGTGATCTGAACATGGGACCGTTCTTTCCCTTCTTTCTCTTATGGCTTCAGTAGGACTCACCAGAGCGAGATCTATCCTGCTGCTGCGTCCTGCACAGGTGTAGGTGAACTTAGGACTCCTACCACCCTGTACAAAAACATCAGACAGGCCAGCCTGCTGAATTATGCTATTAAGGACCTTACAGTCCCTGGTAAGGGGCCTACTGTTCCTGTCCCTGGTGGTAGTGGTGGCATTAAAGTCCCCGGCCATGATGACAGGAATAGACGTGAATAGATAAGGCTTTACATCGTTAAAAAGCTGAGTCCTTTCGGTCACTGTCTGTGGGCCATAGATGTTAATGAGCCGGAGTCTTCTGCCTCTGATGGTGATTTCTAGCAGCAGGCACCGTCCCATCGATACCTCTGTGAGTCTGTGGACGGTGACATCATGGGTGTTAAACAAGATGGAGACTCCGGCATAAGGCTCCACAGCCAGCGACCAAAAGGAAGGACCAGACTGCCAATCTCTCTCCGCCTCTCGTAGGAGACCCAAGGTGTTTAAACGGTTCTCCTGCAAGAAAAACACATCGGCATTGAGATATCTTAGATGTTCATATACAGCATGTCTGGTCCTTCTAGCCCTAATACTATTCACATTGCTGGTGACCATAGAAAGATGGAAGTCTGCCATTAGAAAAAGAAGAAGAAAGAGCATCCCCATCATCATAAGTCAGAGTCAGAGTTATCTTCCTGACTACCGGCTTCCATATCCCAAACTGACTGAGACTCGGCATGAAGGGGTCTCCTTTTTGTGGGAGGATCTCCCCCTGGGTCGTCATCATATTCCTCCATCATACGTTGCAGCTCTCGATCTATCTCCTCCTCTCCATCTGACTCGGACAGTACGCTGTACCTATTAGTGGTTACAGTAACATCAGCCTGACTCTGCACTTTCATTTTTGAGGGTTTTTGGATGGTGGTCCACGCACTCTCAGGTTTTCTGGTGCTTTTATCCTTCTTCCTCTTTTTAACAGCACTATTATTATCCCCAGTGGCAGGTGCTGAGGCAGGGGAAGAGACGGGCGCTGGCTGCACTACAGGCTGCTCCACTACCTCCATGTCCCCCTCTGTGTTACCTGTCCCTGGATGGTCCGGGGCAGCACCACTAATATCCGGGGTCTCTGGCACAGTACACACTGACCCTGACAATAGGGCTTCCTCCTCCTGCTCCTCCTCTGGTACATCTGCCCCTTCCATCAGGTCTTCATCGGGGAGGTCCCTACAGATGTTGTGCCAGGCATCAGGGCAGTCCCTATGGGGGTGACTGATCTGACCACAAAGGTTGCACCTGATGGTCTGGCAGTTGGCGCTCACATGGCCGAGGTCCCCGCACAGGGTGCACTTCACTGTGGTGCAGTTACTCGCCATGTGACCGGATCTTCCACACTTAAAACATAACCTGGGCTGACCGACATAAAAGCATACACCCTTCTCTCTGCCGATAAAGAAGGAGTTGGGGAGGTGATGGGTGATGTTCTGGTTCTGATGTAATTTTAACCAGGACCCTCCACCCCCTGGTCCAGATCCCATCCTCATCCCTGGTCTTAGTCATGTCTGACATGAGGGTGCAATGTCTCCTGAGCCAGATAATGATGTCCTGAGGGGGGACAGACTCGTTCCAGAACAGGATGGTGACAATTGCTGTATCTGGCTTGGATATGGGAATGAAACTAAACTTACTCCACCCCTCAGTAACTCTGTACCGGGGTTGTTGACCCCAGAACCGGTCCAGATTAGACATCAGCTTGAAGCTAATGTCATACCCCTGTCTGTCAGGCAGATTTATTACGGCCAGGATGTCGGCTGGCTGGAAACCCATCTGGGTACACAACATATCCCTGACCACATGCCGCCTGTCAGGCAGATCCTCCTTAGCCCCCTTATGCCTAAACCGGACAACATTCCTCCTCTTGAAGGCCTGGCCGGTGTAATGGGGACTGGAGGAGAAAAATGGGGAACCTCGACTCCACGCATTCCCTGATGTCTGACCCCTGTCCTGCCGTGGGGGATGTGTGGGCTGTGGACCATCAGTACTAGGGCCCTGCTGACCACCCTGACCATGGGGCTGCTGACCACCCGGACCATGGGGCTCCTGACCACCCTGACCATGGGGCTGCTGACCACCCGGACCATGGGGCTCTGCTGCCTGTGGTGTGACTAGTGGGGGGAACTCCTCAGCTGTTGACTGTCCCGCACCCTCCACAACATCGGGGCTCTCTGTGTCACCAGCTGCCCTAGACTGTACCTGGGATGACTCCTCAGCTGGGACATTATCACACACAGAAACATCAAAAATAGCAACAACAGAGACATCAGCAATATCAGACATATCAGCAACATTATCATCCTTACTGCAGGACTGCTGATCACAGCCCTGAATGTCCTGCTCAGGTGTATCCTGCACCTCACAGTCCTGCTCACATGTATCCTGCACCTCACAGTCCTGCTCACATGTATCCTGCACCTCACAGTCCTGCTCACATGTATCCTGCACCTCACAGTCCTGCTCACATGTATCCTGCACCTCACAGTCCTGCTCACATGTATCCTGCACCTCACAGTCCTGCTCACATGTATCCTGCACCTCACAGTCCTCCTCACATGTATCCTGCACCTCACAGTCCTGCTCACGTGTATCCTGCACCTCACAGTCCTGCTCACATGTATCCTGCACCTCACAGTCCTGCTCACATGTATCCTGCACCTGACAGTCCTGATCACATGTATCCTGCACCTGACAGTCCTGCTCACATGTATCCTGCACCTCACAGTCCTGCTCACATGTATCCTGCACCTCACAGTCCTGCTCACATGTATCCTGCACCTCACAGTCCTGCTCACATGTATCCTGCACCTCACAGTCCTGCTCACATGTATCCTGCACCTCACAGTCCTGCTCACATGTATCCTGCACCTCACAGTCCTGCTCACATGTATCCTGCACCTCACAGTCCTCCTCACATGTATCCTGCACCTGACAGTCCTGATCACATGTATCCTGCACCTGACAGTCCTGCTCACATGTATCCTGCACCTCACAGTCCTGCTCACATGTATCCTGCACCTCACAGTCCTGATCACATGTATCCTGCACCTCACAGTCCTGCTCACATGTATCCTGCACCTCACAGTCCTGCTCACATGTATCCTGCACCTCACAGTCCTGCTCACATGTATCCTGCACCTCACAGTCCTGCTCACATGTATCCTGCACCTCACAGTCCTGCTCACATGTATCCTGCACCTCACAGTCCTGCTCAGATGTATCCTGCACCTCACAGTCCTGCTCACATGTATCCTGCACCTCACAGTCCTGCTCACATGTATCCTGCACCTCACAGTCCTGCTCACATGTATCCTGCACCTCACAGTCCTGCTCACGTGTATCCTGCACCTCACAGTCCTGCTCACGTGTATCCTGCACCTCACAGTCCTCCTCACATGTATCCTGCACCTCACAGTCCTGCTCACATGTATCCTGCACCTCACAGTCCTGCTCACATGTATCCTGCACCTCACAGTCCTGCTCACATGTATCCTGCACCTCACAGTCCTGCTCACATGTATCCTGCACCTCACAGTCCTGCTCACATGTATCCTGCACCTCACAGTCCTGCTCAGATGTATCCTGCACCTCACAGTCCTGCTCACATGTATCCTGCACCTCACAGTCCTGCTCACATGTATCCTGCACCTCACAGTCCTGCTCACATGTATCCTGCACCTCACAGTCCTGCTCACGTGTATCCTGCACCTCACAGTCCTCCTCACATGTATCCTGCACCTCACAGTCCTGATCACATGTATCCTGCACCTCACAGTCCTGATCACATGTATCCTGCACCTCACAGTCCTGATCACATGTATCCTGCACCTCACAGTCCTGCTCACATGTATCCTGCACCTCACAGTCCTGCTCACATGTGTCCTGCACCTCACAGTCCTGCTCACATGTGTCCTGCACCTCACAGTCCTGATCACATGTATCCTGCACCTCACAGTCCTGCTCACATGTATCCTGCACCTCACAGTCCTGCTCACATGTATCCTGCACCTCACAGTCCTGCTCACATGTATCCTGCACCTCACAGTCCTGCTCACATGTATCCTGCACCTCACAGTCCTGCTCACATGTATCCTGCACCTCACAGTCCTGCTCAGATGTATCCTGCACCTCACAGTCCTGCTCACATGTATCCTGCACCTCACAGTCCTGCTCACATGTATCCTGCACCTCACAGTCCTGCTCACATGTATCCTGCACCTCACAGTCCTGCTCACATGTATCCTGCACCTCACAGTCCTGCTCACGTGTATCCTGCACCTCACAGTCCTGCTCAGATGTATCCTGCACCTCACAGTCCTGATCACGTGTATCCTGCACCTCACAGTCCTGCTCACATGTATCCTGCACCTCACAGTCCTGCTCACATGTATCCTGCACCTCACAGTCCTGCTCAGATGTATCCTGCACCTCACAGTCCTGCTCAGATGTATCCTGCACCTCACAGTCCTGCTCACATGTATCCTGCACCTCACAGTCCTGCTCACATGTATCCTGCACCTCACAGTCCTGCTCACATGTATCCTGCACCTCACAGTCCTGCTCACATGTATCCTGCACCTCACAGTCCTGCTCACATGTATCCTGCACCTCACAGTCCTGCTCACATGTATCCTGCACCTCACAGTCCTGCTCACATGTATCCTGCACCTCACAGTCCTGCTCACATGTATCCTGCACCTCACAGTCCTGCTCACATGTATCCTGCACCTCACAGTCCTGCTCACATGTATCCTGCACCTCACAGTCCTGCCCAGATGTATCCTGCACCTCACAGTCCTGCTCACGTGTATCCTGCACCTCACAGTCCTGCTCAGATATACCTTGGGGTACAGATACAGTGTTACCTTCACGTCCAGAGTCCTCCTGCAGTGCGCTGCCTCCTGGGACTTGTGGTGTCTCCTCCACTTCACTGCTGATATCAGGTCTACTGACTGCTGGGATCTGTAGTACCTCATTAGGGACTGCTGGGACTTGTAGTACCTTCCTTGTAGCTGCTGCAGGACTTGGCTGTTGTTGCCTCTTTTTGTAAATTTCTCCCTCCTCAAAAGGCAGTGTTGCTGGCTGCAGAATGGGTCTCACATGGGGCTGTGGGGTCTCACACCTGGATGATGAGGCCTGGTCTCTCTCAAACCTCTGCTGGTTCCTGAAGGTCTCTCCCACTGGTCCCATCTGCTCAATAGTGGCCTCCATCTCCCGCACAGTATCAGAAAGCTGTTTGGCCAGTGAGTCCAGCTTGTTGTTCAGCAGGTTCTGCTTCCCTGGGTTCGCTGCCTTTAGCATATATGTGCAATCTATCTGTTTTTGCAGGTACAGCTTTTGTTTTTTCAAGGCTTGCATCTTTCTCACCAGTGCTGGGATCTGCCCGGCCAGCTGGAGCTCCGGTGATGGCTCTGGGGGCTGGAGCTCCGGTGATGGCTCTGGGGGCTGGAGCTCCGGTGATGGCTCTGGGGGCTGGAGCTCAGGTGATGGCTCTGGGGGCTGGAGCTCCGGTGATGGCTCTGGGGGCTGGAGCTCCGGTGATGGCTCTGGAGGCTGGAGCTCAGGTGATGGCTCTGGGGGCTGGAGCTCCGGTGATGGCTCTGGGGGCTGGAGCTCCGGTGATGGCTCTGGGGGCTGGAGCTCCGGTGATGGCTCTGGGGGCTGCAGCTCCGGTGATGGCTCTGGGGGCTGGAGCTCCGGTGATGGCTCTGGGGGCTGGAGCTCCGGTGATGGCTCTGGGGGCTGGAGCTCCGGTGATGGCTCTGGGGGCTGGAGCTCCGGTGATGGCTCTGGAGGCTGGAGCTCAGGTGATGGCCCTGGAGGCTGGAGCTCAGGTGATGGCCCTGGGGGCTGGAGCTCCGGTGATGGCTCTGGGGGCTGGAGCTCTGTTGATGGCTCTGGGGGCTGGAGCTCAGGTGATGGCTCTGGGGGCTGGAGCTCAGGTGATGGCTCTGGGGGCTGGAGCTCAGGTGATGGCTCTGGGGGCTGGAGCTCAGGTGATGGCTCTGGGGGCTGGAGCTCCGGTGATGGCTCTGGGGGCTGGAGCTCCGGTGATGGCTCTGGGGGCTGCAGCTCCGGTGATGGCTCTGGGGGCTGCAGTTTGCTGCTGGGGTGTTGTTCCGGCCTGCTTGCAGTACTGGATCCTTTTGATACGCCATGACTGCTTTTGCCTGGTACTGGACCTTGCGATTTCCGTACAAAGTCCTGTGATTTCTGGCATTTTGCAGTCACTGTCGCTGCTCTGGGGTCACAATCTCCTGAATGGAGTCCCGGATGTCTTGCAGAGACGGCACTGGTGGCATTTCTGGATCTGACTTCTTGGCTGCTTCTGGTCTCCTTCACAGCCTGCAGGCCCCCAGACCTGGTGCGCTCAGACTGTAGCACCACACTCTGCTGCAGGTTCTCCTGGATTGTCTGTCTCTCCAAGGAAGTTCTCCTCTGCCTGCCCGGGGTGGAGGTGGATTGTCCACCTGAGGCCTGGGATGGAGGCTGCTGCACACTGTGGATGTTACTTGCCTTTGGACTTTCAGGCACTTTTGCTCTGCTCACAGATGATCCAACATTTTCACTGGTAGGTTGTTTTACCAGCTTCTTGCTTGTAACTTCTTCATTGTCCACACAAACTTTCCTACTCGCACTGGAACTTGCACTGCTGACATTTGTTCCTTTAACAGAAACTTTGGGATTAACATCCCTTGTTTGAGCTGGCTGGGTGTTATCTGCCAGATTAGGCCTTGGAGCCTGGGCCTTGCTTGGGGAGCTTCCCCACCCAGGGTGGCCCCGCCCTGGGCTGTCTCCAGACATCAGAATGGGTCAGGAGCTCAACTATCACACAACCTCACCTCTAGGAGGCAGGATTATAGTAGTTATATTCCTGTACATAGGGGGCAGTATTATAGTAGTTATATTCCTGTACATAGGGGGCAGTATTATAGTAGTTATATTCCTGTACATAGGGGGCAGTATTATAGTAGTTATATTCCTGTACATAGGGGGCAGTATTATAGTAGTTATATTCCTGTACATAGGGGGCAGTATTATAGTAGTTATATTCCTGTACATAGGGTGCAGTATTATAGTAGTTATATTCCTGTACATAGGGGGCAGTATTATAGTAGTTATATTCTTGTACATAGGGGGCAGTATTATAGTAGTTATATTCCTGTACACAGGGGGCAGTATTATAGTAGTTATATTCCTGTACATAGGGGGCAGTATTATAGTAGTTATATTCCTGTACATAGGGGCAGTATTATAGTAGTTATATTCTTGTACATAGGGGGCAGTATTATAGTAGTTATATTCCTGTACATAGGGGGCAGTATTATAGTAGTTATATTCCTGTACATAGGGGCAGTATTATAGTAGTTATATTCCTGTACATAGGGGGCAGTATTATAGTAGTTATATTCTTGTACATAGGGGGCAGTATTATAGTAGTTATATTCCTGTACACAGGGGGCAGTATTATAGTAGTTATATTCTTGTACATAGGGGCAGTATTATAGTAGTTATATTCTTGTACATAGGGGGCAGTATTATAGTAGTTATATTCCTGTACACAGGGGGCAGTATTATAGTAGTTATATTCTTGTACATAGGGGCAGTATTATAGTAGTTATATTCTTGTACATAGGGGGCAGTATTATAGTAGTTATATTCCTGTACATAGGGGGCAGTATTATAGTAGTTATATCCCTGTACATAGGGGGCAGTATTATAGTAGTTATATTCTTGTACATAGGGGGCAGTATTATAGTAGTTATATCCCTGTACATAGGGGGCAGTATTATAGTAGTTATATCCCTGTACATAGGGGGCAGTATTATAGTAGTTATATTCCTGTACATAGGGGGCAGTATTATAGTAGTTATATTCCTGTACATAGGGGGCAGTATTATAGTAGTTATATTCTTGTACATAGGGGCAGTATTATAGTAGTTATATTCCTGTACATAGGGGGCAGTATTATAGTAGTTATATTCCTGTACATAGGGGGCAGTATTATAGTAGTTATATTCTTGTACATAGGGGGCTGTATTATAGTAGTTATATTCTTGTACATAGGGGCAGTATTATAGTAGTTATATTCCTGTACATAGAGGGCAGTATTATAGTAGTTATATTCCTGTACATAGGGAGCAGTATTATAGTAGTTATATCCCTGTACATAGGGGGCAGTATTATAGTAGTTATATTCTTGTACACAGGGAGCAGTATTATAGTAGTTATATTCTTGTACATAGGGGGCAGTATTATAGTAGTTATATTCTTGTACATAGGGGGCAGTATTATAGTAGTTATATTCCTGTACATAGGGGGCAGTATTATAGTAGTTATATTCTTGTACATAGGGGGCAGTATTATAGTAGTTATATTCTTGTACATAGGGGGCAGTATTATAGTAGTTATATTCCTGTACATAGGGGGCAGTATTATAGTAGTTATATTCTTGTACACAGGGGGCAATATTATAGTAGTTATATTCCTGTACATAGGGGGCAGTATTATAGTAGTTATATTCCTGTACATAGGGGGCAGTATTATAGTAGTTATATTCTTGTACATAGGGGTAGTATTATAGTAGTTATATTCCTGTACATTGGGGGCAGTATTATAGTAGTTATATTCCTGTACATAGGGGGCAGTATTATAGTAGTTATATTCCTGTACATAGGGGGCAGTATTATAGTAGTTATATTCCTGTACATAGGGGGCAGTATTATAGTAGTTATATTCCTGTACATAGGGGGCAGTATTATAGTAGTTATATTCTTGTACATAGGGGCAGTATTATAGTAGTTATATTCCTGTACATAGGGGGCAGTATTATAGTAGTTATATTCCTGTACATAGGGGGCAGTATTATAGTAGTTATATTCCTGTACATAGGGGGCAGTATTATAGTAGTTATATTCCTGTACATTGGGGGCAGTATTATAGTACCGTATTTTCTGCCCTATAGGGCGCACCGGACTATAAGGCGCATTAGTCCGATGCGCCTTATATATGTAATAATTACATATATAAGGCGCATCGGACTATAAGGCGCGGGGTCCGGCGGCCGGGGGCGTGGCGGAGGTCCGGGGGCGTGGCGGAGACCCGACGTGACGCGGCGACGGGACGCGGCGACGAGACGCGACGCCGAGACGCGACGGGGAACGCGGGAAAGGTGAACGGAGAAGGTGAGGGGGAGGTGGAGGAGGGCAGCGGACCATACCTACATAGGTCCCCGCTACCGGAGACAGCAGATCTCCCGCTGGAGATCTCCGGTAGCGGGGACCTATGTAAGTATGGTCCGCTGCCCTGTGCCCAGCGCCATACATAGGGCGCACCGGACTATAAGGCGCACTTTGGATTTCCACGGAAATCCAATGCTTTTAAGTGCGCCTTATAGTCCGGAAAATACGGTAGTTATATTCCTGTACATAGGGGGCAGTATTATAGTAGTTATATTCCTGTACATAGGGGGCAGTATTATAGTAGTTATATTCCTGTACATAGGGGGCAGTATTATAGTAGTTATATTCCTGTACATTGGGGGCAGTATTATAGTAGTTATATTCCTGTACATAGGGGCAGTATTATAGTAGTTATATTCCTGTACATAGGGGCAGTATTATAGTAGTTATATTCCTGTACATAGGGGCAGTATTATAGTAGCTATATTCCTGTACATAGGGGCAGTATTATAGTAGCTATATTCCTGTACATAGGGGGCAGTATTATAGTAGTTATATTCTTGTACATAGGGGGCAGTAGTATAGTAGTTATATTCTTGTACATAGAGGGCAGTATTATAGTAGTTATATCCCTGTACATAGGGGGCAGTATTATAGTAGTTATATTCCTGTACATAGGGGGCAGTATTATAGTAGTTATATTCTTGTACATAGGGGGCAGTATTATAGTAGTTATATTCCTGTACATAGGGGGGCAGTATTATAGTAGTTATATTCCTGTACATAGGGGGCAGTATTATAGTAGTTATATTCTTGTACATAGGGGGCAGTATTATAGTAGTTATATTCCTGTACATAGGGGGCAGTATTATAGTAGTTATATTCTTGTACATAGGGGGCAGTATTATAGTAGTTATATTCTTGTACATAGGGGGCAGTATTATAGTAGTTATATTCCTGTACATAGGAGGCAGTATTATAGTAGTTATATTCCTGTACATAGGAGGCAGTATTATAGTAGTTATATTCCTGTACATAGGGGGCAGTATTATAGTAGTTATATTCCTGTACATAGGGGCAGTATTATAGTAGTTATATTCCTGTACATAGGGGCAGTATTATAGTAGTTATATTCCTGTACATAGGGGCAGTATTATAGTAGCTATATTCCTGTACATAGGGGCAGTATTATAGTAGTTATATTCTTGTACATAGGGGGCAGTAGTATAGTAGTTATATTCTTGTACATAGAGGGCAGTATTATAGTAGTTATATCCCTGTACATAGGGGGCAGTATTATAGTAGTTATATTCCTGTACATAGGGGGCAGTATTATAGTAGTTATATTCCTGTACATAGGGGGCAGTATTATAGTAGTTATATTCTTGTACATAGGGGGCAGTAGTATAGTAGTTATATTCTTGTACATAGAGGGCAGTATTATAGTAGTTATATCCCTGTACATAGGGGGCAGTATTATAGTAGTTATATTCCTGTACATAGGGGGCAGTATTATAGTAGTTATATTCCTGTACATAGGGGGCAGTATTATAGTAGTTATATTCCTGTACATAGGGGGCAGTATTATAGTAGTTATATTCCTGTACATAGGGGGCAGTATTATAGTAGTTATACTCCTGTATATAGGGGGCAGTATTATAGTAGTTATATTCCTGTACATAGGGGGCAGTATAATAGTAGTTATATTCCTGTACATAGGGGGCAGTATTATAGTAGTAATATTCCTGTACATAGGGGGCAGTATTATAGTAGTTATATTCCTGTACATAGGGGGCAGTATTATAGTAGTTATACTCCTGTATATAGGGGGCAGTATTATAGTAGTTATATTCCTGTACATAGGGGGCAGTATTATAGTAGTTATATTCACTCTGTAGGTCCTGATGGTTTATCACATATTTCGGGTGCTCTGGAGATGTCACTGTGTCGCCCTGTCCTCTGTCTGTTAGTGATAATATTAGCGGCAGGCTCCTCGCCCCAGATTGTCGTTTTGCTATAAATACTTCCCTCCATGAGCTGTGGCAGCGCCCGGGGAGTGACAAGCAGAGGGTGACAATGTGCCCACCTGCCGCCACTCCCAGTATTTTGTACATCATTAACCCTTCATATATACACCTGGTCACATCATCAGCCCGTGTGACATCTGTGGGACTACTACTCTCAGCATTCCCCACATTAATAAACTGTGGCAGATTATTAGAAGAGCCGGGGGTGTAGTTGGTTGGAAGCTTCTCAGGTGTGACTGAGGGAAATGTAAGGGCATTATTAATAATCTGGATCCCCCCCCCCCCCCCCCCCCCCCCCCGGGATGTACAGAGCCTTATCCTGGGTCCAATATTCCGGATTCCACAGCACTCTATAGTAGGGACTGTCAGCGAATGGCAACTCTAGAGGTGAAAACCATCCTGATATGAGAAATACTATTCACAGCTGAGGGTTTGCTGCAGTTGCATCTATTGTAGACAGTGAACACATCAGAAGCGCAAATCTCTCTCCTTATAAGTAGCAGATTCTGTAATGCAGCCAATTATCCGGTGGTCTCTCTGGCCTTTGTCTCGCTGCTCATTAGAGACCCCCAGATCCCTATCTGCACCATTCGCCTGGGTCACCTGGGGGGGGGGGGGGGGCAGGATGTGGAGTCAGGGAGTCCTGCAGGGAGCGACTCCCTGTATAACAATGAGGCCTTGTGACACCCAGCAAGAGGACTAAAGGGTTAATGCAGGGCGTCATGTGATTCATGGGGGGCATGATAAGCCAATTAAAGGGCATCTCCACTGCACAGATATCAAAGCCGTCCACCAGTCATACCGGACCCCTGAAGCCAGAACAGATGGTCTGTGGGGGTAGTAGACGCCCTATGACCTCAGGGTCATGGGTCAGTGAAGCAGCAGGTGTTAGGCTCCATTTACCAGTATTGGGTCAGGATTAAGGTGCCTTGCAGCTCTGGATGTGACTAGAGGAAACGACGTCTCCTCTGTTCTGATTCCTGTGTCTCTCTCCTCACAGGACACATCAGGATCTCACAGTGACCGTCACCGGCAGCGTCCAGATGAACGTCCGAGGCCGGAGACGAGCGATATCCGTGGAGACGAGGAGCGACATAGCAAAGCCGGACTTCCGCAAGGGCCGCAACGGGCTGGTGCTGTACTGGCCCAGGGCCCACAACTGAGCTGTAAGAGGAAGATCCTGGATTACACTGCCTTATAATAAACCTCACATACAACTATAGAGGCTCCAGCTCTGACAGTCTGTTATATCAGCACAGGAGGAAAGTATCTACACATCTGTCATATATGTACACAGTAACCCCAGCAGAATAGTGAGTGCAGCCCTGGGGTATAATACAGGATGTAACTCAGGATCAGTACAGGATAAGTAATGTCATGTATGTACACAGTGACTGCACCAGCAGCAGAATAGTGAGTGCAGCTCTGGAGTATAATACAGGATGTAACTCAGGGTCAGTACAGGATAAGTAATGTCCTGTATGTACACAGTGACTGCACCAGCAGCAGAATAGTGAGTGCAGCTCTGGAGTATAATACAGGATGTAACTCAGGATCAGTACAGGATAAGTAGTGTCATGTATGTACACATTGACTGCACCAGCAGCAGAATAGTGAGTGCAGCTCTGGGGTATAATACAGGATGTAACTCAGGATCAGTACAGGATAAGTAATGTCATGTATGTACACAGTGACTGCACCAGCAGCAGAATAGTGAGTGCAGCTCTGGGGTATAATACAGGATGTAACTCAGGATCAGTACAGGATAAGTAATGCCATGTATGTACACAGTGACTGCACCAGCAGCAGAATAGTGGGTGCAGCTCTGGGGTATAATACAGGATGTAACTCAGGATCAGTACAGGATAAGTAATGTCATGTATGTACACAGTGACTGCACCAGCAGAATAGTGAGTGCAGCTCTGGGGTATAATACAGGATGTAACTCAGGATCAGTACAGGATAAGTAATGTCATGTATGTACACAGTGACTGCACCAGCAGCAGAATAGTGAGTGCAGCTCTGGGGTATAATACAGGATGTAACTCAGGATCAGTACAGGATAAGTAATGTCATGTATGTACACAGTGACTGCACCAGCAGCAGAATAGTGAGTGCAGCTCTGGAGTATAATACAGGATGTAACTCAGGATCAGTACAGGATAAGTAATGTCATGTATGTACAGTGACTGCACCAGCAGCAGAATAGTGAGTGCAGCTCTGGGGTATAATACAGGATGTAACTCAGGATCAGTACAGGATAAGTAATGTCATGTATGTACACAGTGACTGCACCAGCAGCAGAATAGTGAGTGCAGCTCTGGGGTATAATACAGGATGTAACTCAGGATCAGTACAGGATAAGTAATGTCATGTATGTACACAGTGACTGCACCAGCAGCAGAATAGTGAGTGCAGCTCTGGGGTATAATACAGGATGTAACTCAGGATCAGTACAGGATAAGTAATGTCATGTATGTACACAGTGACTGCACCAGCAGCAGCAGAATAGTGAGTGCAGCTCTGGGGTATAATACAGGATGTAACTTAGGATCAGTACAGGATAAGTAATGTCATGTATGTACAGTGACTGCACCAGCAGCAGAATAGTGAGTGCAGCTCTGGGGTATAATACAGGATGTAACTCAGGATCAGTACAGGATAAGTAATGTCATGTATGTACAGTGACTGCACCAGCAGCAGAATAGTGAGTGCAGCTCTGGGGTATAATACAGGATGTAACTCAGGATCAGTACAGGATAAGTAATGTCATGTATGTACACAGTGACTGCACCAGCAGCAGAATAGTGAGTGCAGCTCTGGGGTATAATACAGGATGTAACTCAGGATCAGTACAGGATAAGTAATGTCATGTATGTACACAGTGACTGCACCAGCAGCAGAATAGTGAGTGCAGCTCTGGAGTATAATACAGGATGTAACTCAGGATCAGTACAGGATAAGTAATGTCATGTATGTACAGTGACTGCACCAGCAGCAGAATAGTGAGTGCAGCTCTGGGGTATAATACAGGATGTAACTCAGGATCAGTACAGGATAAGTAATGTCATGTATGTACACAGTGACTGCACCAGCAGCAGAATAGTGAGTGCAGCTCTGGAGTATAATACAGGATGTAACTCAGGATCAGTACAGGATAAGTAATGTCATGTATGTACACAGTGACTGCACCAGCAGCAGAATAGTGAGTGCAGCTCTGGAGTATAATACAGGATGTAACTCAGGATCAGTACAGGATAAGTAATGTCATGTATGTACACAGTGACTGCACCAGCAGCAGAATAGTGAGTGCAGCTCTGGGGTATAATACAGGATGTAACTCAGGAACAGTACAGGATAAGTAATGTCATGTATGTACACAGTGACTGCACCAGCAGCAGAATAGTGAGTGCAGCTCTGGGGTATAATACAGGATGTAACTCAGGATCAGTAGAGGATAAGTAATGTCATGTATGTACACAGTGACTGCACCGGCAGCAGAATAGTGAGTGCAGCTCTGGGGTATAATACAGGATGTAACTCAGGATCAGTACAGGATAAGTAATGTCATGTATGTACACAGTGACTGCACCAGCAGCAGAATAGTGAGTGCAGCTCTGGGGTATAATACAGGATGTAACTCAGGATCAGTACAGGATAAGTAATGTCATGTATGTACACAGTGACTGCACCAGCAGCAGAATAGTGAGTGCAGCTCTGGGGTATAATACAGGATGTAACTCAGGATCAGTACAGGATAAGTAATGCCATGTATGTACACAGTGACTGCACCAGCAGCAGAATAGTGGGTGCAGCTCTGGGGTATAATACAGGATGTAACTCAGGATCATTACAGGATAAGTAATGTCATGTATGTACACAGTGACTGCACCAGCAGCAGAATAGTGAGTGCAGCTCTGGAGTATAATACAGGATGTAACTCAGGATCAGTACAGGATAAGTAATGTCATGTATGTACACAGTGACTGCACCAGCAGCAGAATAGTGAGTGCAGCTCTGGGGTATAATACAGGATGTAACTCAGGATCAGTACAGGATAAGTAATGTCATGTATGTACACAGTGACTGCACCAGCAGCAGAATAGTGAGTGCAGCTCTGGGGTATAATACAGGATGTAACTCAGGATCAGTACAGGATAAGTAATGTCATGTATGTACACAGTGACTGCACCAGCAGCAGCAGAATAGTGAGTGCAGCTCTGGGGTATAATACAGGATGTAACTTAGGATCAGTACAGGATAAGTAATGTCATGTATGTACAGTGACTGCACCAGCAGCAGAATAGTGAGTGCAGCTCTGGGGTATAATACAGGATGTAACTCAGGATCAGTACAGGATAAGTAATGTCATGTATGTACATAGTGACTGCACCAGCAGCAGAATAGTGAGTGCAGCTCTGGGGTATAATACAGGATGTAACTCAGGATCAGTACAGGATAAGTAATGTCATGTATGTACACAGTGACTGCACCAGCAGCAGAATAGTGAGTGCAGCTCTGGAGTATAATACATGATGTAACTCAGGATCAGTACAGGATAAGTAATGTCATGTATGTACACAGTGACTGCACCAGCAGCAGAATAGTGAGTGCAGCTCTGGAGTATAATACAGGATGTAACTCAGGATCAGTACAGGATAAGTAATGTCATGTATGTACACAATGACTGCACCAGCAGCAGAATAGTGAGTGCAGCTCTGGGGTATAATACAGGATGTAACTCAGGATCAGTACAGGATAAGTAATGTCATGTATGTACACAGTGACTGCACCAGCAGCAGAATAGTGAGTGCAGCTCTGGGTATAATACAGGATGTAACTCAGGATCAGTACAGGATAAGTAATGTCATGTATGTACACAGTGACTGCACCAGCAGCAGAATAGTGAGTGCAGCTCTGGGGTATAATACAGGATGTAACTCAGGATCAGTACAGGATAAGTAATGTCATGTATGTACAGTGACTGCACCAGCAGCAGAATAGTGAGTGCAGCTCTGGGGTATAATACAGGGTTCTCTCTACCTGTTTCTCTCCTTGTACAAGCTGTAATGGATCTGATCCTTGTTCTCTCTCACACGTTGGAGGTGATTTTCCTCCTCTCCCTGGGGGGCGGATGCTTCTGTACTACTCCTGTACATGTCACCACTGTGGAGATTTCCTGGGTGTTTGGGTTCTTGGTGCGGGGATGACATCTGTGTGTGATATGGAGCCGGGTTACATTGTGTGTCCTCTATGGGCACCTGTACAGGTGAGTGGGCGCTCTGTGGCGAGGCGAGTGGGCGCTCTGTGGCGAGGCGAGTGGGCGCTCTGTGGCGAGGCGAGTGGGCGCTCTGTGGCGAGGCGAGTGGGCGCTCTGTGGCGAGGCGAGTGGGCGCTCTGTGGCGAGGCGAGTGGGCGCTCTGTGGCGAGGCGAGCGGGCGCTCAGTGTCTGCCTCCTCCTTATCCCTGGGACTTAGTGACATCAATAGATTCATCAGTTTTGTATCTGCGTCCGGGGACCTGATCCCACCTCTCATCAGATGAGGACGAGGGGTCCCTGATCGGCTACACCTGGAGAAACACAAGAGATGGGAGAAGACAGTGCCGCCCTCTGGCTGAGCAAGTGAAGTGCACAATCTATAGGAATACATTGTATCACACACCTTCCCACACTAACCTGATGCTCTAGTCACATCCAGAGCTGCATGAACAGTTCTGTAATGTATCTCTTTGTGTGAACTTGTGTTGTTTGAGCTGCCACTAGGGGGTGTAACTTCAGGGGGTGCAGAATGTGAGGTCACGCCCAGAAGTAGCAATAATGAGATATAACGGGGGAGGGGGCGCATTGCTTCTAGTTACACCTGCTGCTCCCACAATGCACTGCACTCTGAGTAAATGCTGCTCTGGATGTGATTGGAGTCTTGTGATCAGTTCAGGTTGATATAGGAGCAATGAATTTCCTCCATCGGCAAACAAATTGTAATTTAAACCATTATAAACCATCATCATCCTGCAAAGTAGAGACAGAAGACGGATCCATTTTGAAGATTTTATTTTATTGAAAAGTGCCAGAGCTCCATCAGTAGGAGAGCGCCCCCTACAGTGCACAGACAAGACAGACCTACAGATATGACCCCATCCAGCTGCGTCGTACAGGTGCACGTCATACAGGTGCACGTCATACAGGTGCACCACGCACATGGGCGCCATATTGTGTGTTCATTGTACTTCCTGAGGTGAAGCCTGAAGCGCCCGTCCCATCCTCCGCTCCACATCCAGACGCGGCTGGAAAGCGCACGGAAACTTTTTAGGTTTTTTTTGTAAATTCCTCGAGTCAAGAAGAAAACAAAACCTTCCAGTGTCAGCAGATAGAAAAAAAATCCTTACAAACACAAAGCAAACGTCCAGAGCCGAGGAGCGGGGGGGGGCTTTATTTTTCACATTTTTTTCATTTTTCATTTTCTGATCCCTTTATAAATTAAATAATTTACAAATTGTGGGGCAAAAAAAAATCTGGAAACACAATTCATGCAGCACACACACCGAGACACGGAAGATACCACCAGCTCTAATATATACAGCACAGGCGCCGCCACGGATCATCCACAACCGCCCCCCCATCTCTACTGTCACAGGTCGGCCCCCAGGGGCCAGCAGCCCCTCACTGCCTCTACAGGGATCCAACGGGAAAAACCTACAAAAAGTTTTATTGTGATTTTATTGTGAAGCTCTTTCTATGAGATGGTCAAAGCTAATTTATTAGAAGTAGAACAGCGCCACCATGGTCCACAGGTCGTATGTGGTATTGCAACTCAGAGTTACTAAGTTAACCGTAATACCAGACACAAACTGTGGACGATCGTGGCGCTGTCGCTGGAAGGGAGCGGCCATGTTTTATCAATGCTGGACTCATATTGGAGACAATTTGAGAATTTTGGCTGCGCAGATCACAACCCCCATCATCCACAGCAGAACCTAAGATCAGTAGCTGAGTTAATACAGTTGTTCCTGGCCTCACTGCTTAGACTGGGACCCCCCAGGCCATAGAGGGGTCAGTGTGACATCATGAGAACAATGGGATCAGGGTCCCGCTCAGGGCTCGGTGCAGGGGGCATCTACTGTACCAACACCATACCTCCCAACATTTGTGAAAGGGAAAGAGGGACAAAATGGCGGCACGCGTAGCCGATCCCCCTAAGCCACACCCCCAATCACTCCCTGGCCACGCCCCAAATTTTAGCCATATTATAATAATAAAAATGAACACAATAAAAAAAAAAAATATTATCTTCATTGATTTGAACCCAGAACCTGCAGTGTCCATGTATAATAATAACATAGCGCCTCAACCCACTGAGCTATAGCCTCTGTGATTATCTGGGTGTAGAATTTTGGTAACTAAGAACTATGACTACTGTTACACTGTGACACAGATTTACTGCCTTGGTATATAGGGAGGGATCTTCTCAGAGATTATTGTAATTATTGAGACTATTATTATTATGGAGATTATTATTATTATTATGGAGATGATTATTATTATTTTTACCATTATTAATAATCGTCTCCATAATAATAAAAATAATAAAATTTATAATAATAATAATAGTCTGAATAATTACAATAATAATCTCTGAGAAGATCCCTCTCTATATATCAGTGCATTAGTCTGTGTCACAGTGTAAATGGCAGATAACACTTCTTAGTTACCAGAAATCCTCAGCTCTGTATCCCTGGGCTTATAGCTCAGTTAGTTAAGCTCCTGTCTGCAGTGCAGAGGGTCCCAGGTTCGATTCTCAGCCCGGCCAAAACTTTATTTAATTTAATTATATAAAGAGCTTGTGTCTGGGGAAGCCCTGGAGACCATATATGGACAGATAGAGATCTGACCTGATGACGTGGTCCTTGCTAACCCGACACTTCTCTGAAAAGGATTCCCTGCCCGATGTCTGCTCTGGGGAACCCTAGGAGATGCAGTGACCATATATGGAGAGATGCTGATCTGACCTGATGACGTGGTCCCTGCTCTCCACTAAGCCGACACTTCTCTGAAAAGGATTCCCTCCCGATGTCTGCTCTGGGGAACCCTAGGAGATGCAGTGACCATATATGGACAGATGCTGATCTGACCTGATGACGTGGTCCCTGCTCTCTCCGCTAAGCCCGACACTTCTCTGAAAAGGATTCCCTCCCGATGTCTGCTCTGGGGAACCCTAGGAGATGCAGTGACCATATATGGAGAGATGCTGATCTGACATGATGACGTGGTCCCTGCTCTCCGCTAAGCCGACACTTCTCTGAAAAGGATTCCCTCCCGATGTCTGCTCTGGGGAAGCCTAGGAGATGCAGGGACCATATATGGACAGATAGAGATCTGAACCTGATGACGTGGTCCCTGCTCTCCGGCTTTTAAAGTATTTACTATGCGGACACAGCGGCACCTGGGGGGAAAATCCGAGACAATCTGACAACTGCCCATGACGCGGGGCCGAGGTAAGAAAAACGGGAAAGTCCCGTCAAAATCGGTAAGGTTGGGAGCTATGCCAACACTGCAGCTGTGATGTGGCCACCACTATGAGAGCAACATCCTATAGCAATGGGGACAATGTGGGCATCCTAGCGCCTTCATGTCATGCCCACCCTGCAAATATCTGAGGTATATGGTCTCCTACATCTATATGGTGTGGTTGGGGGTGCAGCACCCAGCGGGACGCCACGTCTGCTCTGCCCACGGCTCCTAAGCCATGCATCACCCTATACACGGCTCCTATTATAAGAGATACATCACCCTATACATGGCTCCTATTATAAGAGATACATCACCCTATACATGGCTCCTATTATAAGAGATGCATCACCCTATACATGGCTCCTATTATAAGAGATGTATCACCCTATACATGGATCCTATTATAAGAGATGCATCACCCTATACATGGCTCCTATTATAAGAGATACATCACCCTATACACGGCTCCTATTATAAGAGATGCATCACCCTATACATGGCTCCTATTATAAGAGATGCATCACCCTATACACGGCTCCTATTATAAGAGATACATCACCCTATACATGGCTCCTATTATAAGAGATACATCACCCTATACATGGCTCCTATTATAAGAGATGCATCACCCTATACATGGCTCCTATTATAAGAGATGCATCACCCTATACACGGCTCCTATTATAAGAGATGCATCACCCTATACACGGCTCCTATTATAAGAGATGTATCACCCTATACATGGCTCCTATTATAAGAGATGCATCACCCTATACACGGCTCCTATTATAAGAGATGCATCACCCTATACACGGCTCCTATTATAAGAGATACATCACCCTATACACGGCTTCTATTATAAGAGATGCATCACCCTATACACGGCTCCTATTATAAGAGATGCATCACCCTATACACGGCTCCTATTATAAGAGATGCATCACCCTATACATGGCTCCTATTATAAGAGATACATCACCCTATACACGGCTCCTATTATAAGAGATGTATCACCCTATACATGGCTCCTATTATAAGAGATGCATCACCCTATACACGGCTCCTATTATAAGAGATGCATCACCCTATACACGGCTCCTATTATAAGAGATACATCACCCTATACACGGCTTCTATTATAAGAGATGCATCACCCTATACACGGCTCCTATTATAAGAGATGCATCACCCTATACACGGCTCCTATTATAAGAGATGCATCACCCTATACATGGCTCCTATTATAAGAGATACATCACCCTATACACGGCTCCTATTATAAGAGATGCATCACCCTATACATGGCTCCTATTATAAGAGATACATCACCCTATACACGGCTTCTATTATAAGAGATGCATCACCCTATACATGGCTCCTATTATAAGAGATGCATCACCCTATACACGGCTCCTATTATAAGAGATGCATCACCCTATACACGGCTCCTATTATAAGAGATGTATCACCCTATACATGGCTCCTATTATAAGAGATGCATCACCCTATACACGGCTCCTATTATAAGAGATGCATCACCCTATACACGGCTCCTATTATAAGAGATACATCACCCTATACACGGCTTCTATTATAAGCGATGCATCACCCTATACATGGCTCCTATTATAAGAGATACATCACCCTATACATGGATCCTATTATAAGAGATGTATCACCCTATACATGGATCCTATTATAAGAGATGCATCACCCTATACATGGATCCTATTATAAGAGATACATCACCCTATACATGGCTCCTATTATAAGAGATGCATCACCCTATACACGGCTTCTATTATAATAGATGCATCACCCTATACATGGATCCTATTATAAGAGATGTATCACCCTATACACGGCTCCTATTATAAGAGATACATCACCCTATACATGGCTCCTATTATAAGAGATGCATCACCCTATACACGGCTCCTATTATAAGAGATGCATCACCCTATACACGGCTCCTATTATAAGAGATGCATCACCCTATACACGGCTCCTATTATAAGAGATGCATCACCCTATACACAGCTCCTATTATAAGAGATGCATCACCCTATACATGGCTCCTATTATAAGAGATACATCACCCTATACATGGCTCCTATTATAAGAGATGCATCACCCTATACATGGCTCCTATTATAAGAGATGCATCACCCTATACACGGCTCCTATTATAAGAGATACATCACCCTATACACGGCTTCTATTATAAGAGATGCATCACCCTATACATGGCTCCTATTATAAGAGATACATCACCCTATACACGGCTCCTATTATAAGAGATACATCACCCTATACACGGCTTCTATTATAAGAGATGCATCACCCTATACATGGCTCCTATTATAAGAGATACATCACCCTATACATGGCTCCTATTATAAGAGATACATCACCCTATACATGGCTCCTATTATAAGAGATGCATCACCCTATACATGGCTCCTATTATAAGAGATGCATCACCCTATACACGGCTCCTATTATAAGAGATACATCACCCTATACACGGCTTCTATTATAAGAGATGCATCACCCTATACATGGCTCCTATTATAAGAGATACATCACCCTATACATGGCTCCTATTATAAGAGATGCATCACCCTATACATGGATCCTATTATAAGAGATGCATCACCCTATACATGGATCCTATTATAAGAGATGCATCACCCTATACATGGCTCCTATTATAAGAGATGCATCACCCTATACATGGCTCCTATTATAAGAGATGCATCACCCTATACATGGATCCTATTATAAGAGATGCATCACCCTATACATGGCTCCTATTATAAGAGATACATCACCCTATACATGGCTCCTATTATAAGAGATGCATCACCCTATACACGGCTTCTATTATAAGAGATGCATCACCCTATACATGGATCCTATTATAAGAGATGCATCACCCTATACATGGCTCCTATTATAAGAGATGCATCACCCTATACATGGCTCCTATTATAAGAGATGCTTCACCCTATACATGGATCCTATTATAAGAGATACATCACCCTATACATGGCTCCTATTATAAGAGATGCATCACCCTATACATGGCTCCTATTATAAGAGATACATCACCCTATACATGGCTCCTATTATAAGAGATGCATCACCCTATACATGGCTCCTATTATAAGAGATGCATCACCCTATACATGGCTCCTATTATAAGAGATGCATCACCCTATACATGGCTCCTATTATAAGAGATGCATCACCCTATACACGGCTCCTATTATAAGAGATACATCACCCTATACATGGCTCCTATTATAAGAGATGTATCACCCTATACACGGCTCCTATTATAAGAGATACATCACCCTATACATGGCTCCTATTATAAGAGATGTATCACCCTATACATGGCTCCTATTATAAGAGATGCATCACCCTATACATGGCTCCTATTATAAGAGATCCATCACCCTATACATGGCTCCTATTATAAGAGATGTATCACCCTATACATGGCTCCTATTATAAGAGATACATCACCCTATACATGGCTCCTATTATAAGAGATGCATCACCCTATACATGGCTCCTATTATAAGAGATGCATCACCCTATACACGGCTCCTATTATAAGAGATGCATCACCCTATACATGGATCCTATTATAAGAGATGCATCACCCTATACATGGATCCTATTATAAGAGATGCATCACCCTATACATGGCTCCTATTATAAGAGATACATCACCCTATACATGGCTCCTATTATAAGAGATGCATCACCCTATACACGGCTCCTATTATAAGAGATGCATCACCCTATACATGGATCCTATTATAAGAGATGCATCACCCTATACACGGCTCCTATTATAAGAGATGCATCACCCTATACATGGATCCTATTATAAGAGATGCATCACCCTATACATGGATCCTATTATAAGAGATGCATCACCCTATACATGGCTCCTATTATAAGAGATACATCACCCTATACATGGCTCCTATTATAAGAGATGCATCACCCTATACACGGCTCCTATTATAAGAGATGCATCACCCTATACATGGATCCTATTATAAGAGATGCATCACCCTATACACGGCTCCTATTATAAGAGATGTATCACCCTATACATGGATCCTATTATAAGAGATACATCACCCTATACATGGCTCCTATTATAAGAGATGCATCACCCTATACACGGCTCCTATTATAAGAGATGCATCACCCTATACATGGCTCCTATTATAAGAGATGTATCACCCTATACATGGCTCCTATTATAAGAGATGCATCACCCTATACACGGCTCCTATTATAAGAGATGCATCACCCTATACATGGATCCTATTATAAGAGATGCATCACCCTATACATGGCTCCTATTATAAGAGATACATCACCCTATACACAGCTCCTATTATAAGAGATACATCACCCTATACATGGATCCTATTATAAGAGATGTATCACCCTATACATGGCTCCTATTATAAGAGATACATCACCCTATACATGATCCTATTATAAGAGATGCATCACCCTATACATGGCTCCTATTATAAGAGATGTATCACCCTATACATGGATCCTATTATAAGAGATGCATCACCCTATACACGGCTCCTATTATAAGAGATGCATCACCCTATACATGGATCCTATTATAAGAGATACATCACCCTATACATGGATCCTATTATAAGAGATACATCACCCTATACACGGCTCCTATTATAAGAGATGCATCACCCTATACATGGATCCTATTATAAGAGATACATCACCCTATACACGGCTCCTATTATAAGAGATGCATCACCCTATACATGGATCCTATTATAAGAGATGCATCACCCTATACATGGATCCTATTATAAGAGATGCATCACCCTATACACAGCTCCTATTATAAGAGATACATCACCCTATACACGGCTCCTATTATAAGAGATACATCACCCTATACATGGCTCCTATTATAAGAGATACATCACCCTATACATGGCTCCTATTATAAGAGATGCATCACCCTATACATGGCTCCTATTATAAGAGATGCATCACCCTATACATGGATCCTATTATAAGAGATGCATCACCCTATACATGGCTCCTATTATAAGAGATGCATCACCCTATACATGGCTCCTATTATAAGAGATGCATCACCCTATACACAGCTCCTATTATAAGAGATACATCACCCTATACACGGCTCCTATTATAAGAGATGCATCACCCTATACATGGATCCTATTATAAGAGATGCATCACCCTATACACAGCTCCTATTATAAGAGATACATCACCCTATACACGGCTCCTATTATAAGAGATGCATCACCCTATACACGGCTCCTATTATAAGAGATACATCACCCTATACATGGCTCCTATTATAAGAGATGCATCACCCTATACATGGCTCCTATTATAAGAGATACATCACCCTATACATGGCTCCTATTATAAGAGATGGATCACCCTATACACGGCTCCTATTATAAGAGATACATCACCCTATACATGGCTCCTATTATAAGAGATGCATCACCCTATACACGGCTCCTATTATAAGAGATGCATCACCCTATACATGGATCCTATTATAAGAGATGTATCACCCTATACATGGCTCCTATTATAAGAGATGTATCACCCTATACACGGCTCCTATTATAAGAGATACATCACCCTATACATGGCTCCTATTATAAGAGATGCATCACCCTATACATGGATCCTATTATAAGAGATGCATCACCCTATACACGGCTCCTATTATAAGAGATGCATCACCCTATACACGGCTCCTATTATAAGAGATGCATCACCCTATACATGGCTCCTATTATAAGAGATGCATCACCCTATACATGGCTCCTATTATAAGAGATGCATCACCCTATACACGGCTCCTATTATAAGAGATGTATCACCCTATACACGGCTCCTATTATAAGAGATGCATCACCCTATACATGGCTCCTATTATAAGAGATGCATCACCCTATACATGGATCCTATTATAAGAGATACATCACCCTATACATGGCTCCTATTATAAGAGATGCATCACCCTATACATGGCTCCTATTATAAGAGATGCATCACCCTATACATGGCTCCTATTATAAGAGATGCATCACCCTATACATGGATCCTATTATAAGAGATGCATCACCCTATACATGGCTCCTATTATAAGAGATGCATCACCCTATACATGGATCCTATTATAAGAGATGCATCACCCTATACATGGCTCCTATTATAAGAGATGCATCACCCTATACATGGCTCCTATTATAAGAGATGCATCACCCTATACATGGATCCTATTATAAGAGATGCATCACCCTATACACGGCTCCTATTATAAGAGATGCATCACCCTATACATGGCTCCTATTATAAGAGATGCATCACCCTATACATGGCTCCTATTATAAGAGATGCATCACCCTATACATGGCTCCTATTATAAGAGATGCATCACCCTATACATGGCTCCTATTATAAGAGATGCATCACCCTATACATGGCTCCTATTATAAGAGATGTATCACCCTATACATGGCTCCTATTATAAGAGATACATCACCCTATACATGGCTCCTATTATAAGAGATGCATCACCCTATACATGGATCCTATTATAAGAGATGCATCACCCTATACATGGCTCCTATTATAAGAGATGCATCACCCTATACATGGATCCTATTATAAGAGATACATCACCCTATACATGGCTCCTATTATAAGAGATGCATCACCCTATACATGGCTCCTATTATAAGAGATACATCACCCTATACACGGCTCCTATTATAAGAGATGTATCACCCTATACATGGCTCCTATTATAAGAGATGCATCACCCTATACACGGCTCCTATTATAAGAGATGTATCACCCTATACATGGCTCCTATTATAAGAGATGCATCACCCTATACACGGCTCCTATTATAAGAGATGCATCACCCTATACATGGCTCCTATTATAAGAGATACATCACCCTATACACGGCTCCTATTATAAGAGATGCATCACCCTATACACGGCTCCTATTATAAGAGATGTATCACCCTATACATGGCTCCTATTATAAGAGATGCATCACCCTATACATGGCTCCTATTATAAGAGATCCATCACCCTATACATGGCTCCTATTATAAGAGATGCATCACCCTATACACGGCTCCTATTATAAGAGATGTATCACCCTATACATGGCTCCTATTATAAGAGATGCATCACCCTATACATGGCTCCTATTATAAGAGATCCATCACCCTATACATGGCTCCTATTATAAGAGATGCATCACCCTATACACGGCTCCTATTATAAGAGATGTATCACCCTATACATGGATCCTATTATAAGAGATGCATCACCCTATACATGGATCCTATTATAAGAGATACATCACCCTATACATGGCTCCTATTATAAGAGATGCATCACCCTATACACGGCTCCTATTATAAGAGATGCATCACCCTATACATGGATCCTATTATAAGAGATGCATCACCCTATACACGGCTCCTATTATAAGAGATGCATCACCCTATACATGGATCCTATTATAAGAGATGCATCACCCTATACACGGCTCCTATTATAAGAGATGCATCACCCTATACACGGCTCCTATTATAAGAGATACATCACCCTATACATGGCTCCTATTATAAGAGATGCATCACCCTATACACGGCTTCTATTATAAGAGATGCATCACCCTATACACGGCTCCTATTATAAGAGATGTATCACCCTATACATGGCTCCTATTATAAGAGATGCATCACCCTATACATGGCTCCTATTATAAGAGATGCATCACCCTATACATGGCTCCTATTATAAGAGATGCATCACCCTATACATGGATCCTATTATAAGAGATGCATCACCCTATACATGGATCCTATTATAAGAGATCCATCACCCTATACATGGCTCCTATTATAAGAGATGCATCACCCTATACATGGCTCCTATTTTAAGAGATACATCACCCTATACACGGCTCCTATTATAAGAGATGCATCACCCTATACATGGCTACTATTATAAGAGATGCATCACCCTATACATGGCTCCTATTATAAGAGATGCATCACCCTATACATGGATCCTATTATAAGAGATGCATCACCCTATACACGGCTCCTATTATAAGAGATGCATCACCCTATACATGGCTCCTATTATAAGAGATACATCACCCTATACATGGCTCCTATTATAAGAGATGCATCACCCTATACACGGCTCCTATTATAAGAGATGCATCACCCTATACACGGCTCCTATTATAAGAGATACATCACCCTATACACGGCTCCTATTATAAGAGATGCATCACCCTATACACGGCTCCTATTATAAGAGATGCATCACCCTATACACGGCTCCTATTATAAGAGATGCATCACCCTATACACAGCTCCTATTATAAGAGATGCATCACCCTATACATGGCTCCTATTATAAGAGATACATAACCCTATACATGGCTCCTATTATAAGAGATGCATCACCCTATACATGGCTCCTATTATAAGAGATGCATCACCCTATACACGGCTCCTATTATAAGAGATGCATCACCCTATACATGGCTCCTATTATAAGAGATACATCACCCTATACATGGCTCCTATTATAAGAGATGCATCACCCTATACACGGCTTCTATTATAAGAGATGCATCACCGTATACATGGCTCCTATTATAAGAGATGCTTCACCCTATACATGGATCCTATTATAAGAGATACATCACCCTATACATGGCTCCTATTATAAGAGATGCATCACCCTATACATGGCTCCTATTATAAGAGATACATCACCCTATACATGGCTCCTATTATAAGAGATGCATCACCCTATACATGGCTCCTATTATAAGAGATGCATCACCCTATACATGGCTCCTATTATAAGAGATACATCACCCTATACATGGCTCCTATTATAAGAGATGCATCACCCTATACATGGCTCCTATTATAAGAGATACATCACCCTATACATGGCTCCTATTATAAGAGATACATCACCCTATACATGGCTCCTATTATAAGAGATGCATCACCCTATACATGGCTCCTATTATAAGAGATACATCACCCTATACATGGCTCCTATTATAAGAGATGCATCACCCTATACATGGCTCCTATTATAAGAGATGCATCACCCTATACATGGCTCCTATTATAAGAGATGCATCACCCTATACATGGCTCCTATTATAAGAGATGCATCACCCTATACATGGCTCCTATTATAAGAGATGCATCACCCTATACACGGCTCCTATTATAAGAGATACATCACCCTATACATGGCTCCTATTATAAGAGATGTATCACCCTATACATGGCTCCTATTATAAGAGATACATCACCCTATACATGGCTCCTATTATAAGAGATACATCACCCTATACATGGCTCCTATTATAAGAGATACATCACCCTATACATGGCTCCTATTATAAGAGATGTATCACCCTATACATGGCTCCTATTATAAGAGATGCATCACCCTATACATGGCTCCTATTATAAGAGATGCATCACCCTATACATGGATCCTATTATAAGAGATACATCACCCTATACATGGCTCCTATTATAAGAGATGCATCACCCTATACATGGCTCCTATTATCAGAGATGCATCACCCTATACACGGCTCCTATTATAAGAGATGCATCACCCTATACATGGATCCTATTATAAGAGATGCATCACCCTATACACGGCTCCTATTATAAGAGATGCATCACCCTATACACGGCTCCTATTATAAGAGATGCATCACCCTATACACGGCTCCTATTATAATAGATGCATCACCCTATACATGGATCCTATTATAAGAGATGCATCACCCTATACATGGATCCTATTATAAGAGATGCATCACCCTATACATGGCTCCTATTATAAGAGATACATCACCCTATACACAGCTCCTATTATAAGAGATACATCACCCTATACATGGATCCTATTATAAGAGATGTATCACCCTATACACGGATCCTATTATAAGAGATGTATCACCCTATACATGGCTCCTATTATAAGAGATACATCACCCTATACATGGATCCTATTATAAGAGATGCATCACCCTATACATGGATCCTATTATAAGAGATGCATCACCCTATACATGGATCCTATTATAAGAGATGCATCACCCTATACACGGCTCCTATTATAAGAGATGTATCACCCTATACATGGCTCCTATTATAAGAGATACATCACCCTATACATGGATCCTATTATAAGAGATACATCACCCTATACATGGCTCCTATTATAAGAGATGCATCACCCTATACATGGCTCCTATTATAAGAGATGCATCACCCTATACATGGATCCTATTATAAGAGATGCATCACCCTATACACGGCTCCTATTATAAGAGATGCATCACCCTATACATGGCTCCTATTATAAGAGATGCATCACCCTATACATGGCTCCTATTATAAGAGATACATCACCCTATACATGGCTCCTATTATAAGAGATGTATCACCCTATACACGGCTCCTATTATAAGAGATACATCACCCTATACATGGCTCCTATTATAAGAGATGCATCACCCTATACACGGCTCCTATTATAAGAGATGCATCACCCTATACACGGCTCCTATTATAAGAGATGCATCACCCTATACATGGATCCTATTATAAGAGATGTATCACCCTATACATGGCTCCTATTATAAGAGATGTATCACCCTATACACGGCTCCTATTATAAGAGATACATCACCCTATACATGGCTCCTATTATAAGAGATGCATCACCCTATACATGGATCCTATTATAAGAGATGCATCACCCTATACACGGCTCCTATTATAAGAGATGCATCACCCTATACACGGCTCCTATTATAAGAGATGCATCACCCTATACATGGCTCCTATTATAAGAGATGCATCACCCTATACATGGCTCCTATTATAAGAGATGCATCACCCTATACACGGCTCCTATTATAAGAGATGTATCACCCTATACACGGCTCCTATTATAAGAGATGCATCACCCTATACATGGCTCCTATTATAAGAGATGCATCACCCTATACATGGATCCTATTATAAGAGATACATCACCCTATACATGGCTCCTATTATAAGAGATGCATCACCCTATACATGAATCCTATTATAAGAGATGCATCACCCTATACATGGCTCCTATTATAAGAGATGCATCACCCTATACACGGCTCCTATTATAAGAGATGCATCACCCTATACACGGCTCCTATTATAAGAGATACATCACCCTATACATGGCTCCTATTATAAGAGATGCATCACCCTATACACGGCTCCTATTATAAGAGATACATCACCCTATACATGGCTCCTATTATAAGAGATGCATCACCCTATACATGGATCCTATTATAAGAGATGCATCACCCTATACATGGCTCCTATTATAAGAGATGCATCACCCTATACATGGATCCTATTATAAGAGATGCATCACCCTATACATGGCTCCTATTATAAGAGATGCATCACCCTATACATGGATCCTATTATAAGAGATGCATCACCCTATACACGGCTCCTATTATAAGAGATACATCACCCTATACATGGATCCTATTATAAGAGATGCATCACCCTATACATGGCTCCTATTATAAGAGATGCATCACCCTATACATGGCTCCTATTATAAGAGATGCATCACCCTATACACGGCTCCTATTATAATAGATACATCACCCTATACACGGATCCTATATGTAGGTGGGTTCCCCCGGCGCTGCCTGTGACTCACAATGACGTACAGATGTCACAGGGTTCATAGACAACGCATCATATAGCAGAAGTTGGGGCGACTCGGAATCCTGCATGCTGAGAGTTGTAGTTCCCCTCCATGGAATCTATCAGGACCCTCTACCAGCAACCCATAAATCTCCATGATGGGATTTGTAGTCCCACCACTAGATGCATATGATGGGCAGGGGACGCCATATAGTGACGCCATATAGTGCTCGTGGATAATACTGCTAGAGGCTGCACCTAATACCTAACGGTAAGTGAGGTCGGAGCTGCTCTGTGTCCTCATCCGTGGCTCCAAATGGTCAAATAGGAACCAACATGGCCGCTTGGTCCAATGAAGTGACCAATATGGCAACCGCCACACAATGACAAATCAGCCATCTCTATGGGTTCCCTAAAATCCCCATCATGCAATGCTGCCCCCTCCCCGCGCCCTGTCAGGAGCAATACTCTGGAAATGTTGTTTTTGTTCTTTCCTTCCGCGGCTGCAGACACAGGCGGAGATGTAGGTCACCCCTCCGCGGCAGGGAATAGCCGGGGGGCACAATTAGCACCCAGCTTCACCGTGCACAGGGACCACGTGACAATACTGACAACACACGTGCAGGGACAGCAGCCCAAATATCTGCCCCATGAGCCATAATAGGGGTGCACGCTGTAAGGTGATGGATGAGACCGAGCTCCTCCCATATGACAAACTGCATACGATCCAATGTACAGTAAATAATACTAATGTGCAAGCTGCATCAGACACCTGGCGGCATTACAGGGGTGACCCCACCCCAAAATCATAGACGTAACACTGTATGCAGACATTGTAACACGTAACGCCCCTCCCCCAATGCTGTGCAAAAATGTATCAAATAAACTGCAACATGTTCCGATCTTAAATAAACAATGTTACACGTATGTAAACAATGACACCGGTGACCGTCCTCCCTGCAGACCCCACATCTCTTCAGGAGGGGGCTCGCTCTGCAGGAAGGAGACATCACGGCCTCGAAACGCGTCAATCCTATTCTCATTACCTTAAAACCAGATCAGTGCATTACCGCTAAGTGAGCAGAAATAATCCTGGAGATCCGTCAACAGCAACTGAGCAGCTGGGATGACCCGCTAAGAATAAAGGGTCACCCTCATCTTACTAGACCTGAACCCCCAACCCACCGGCCGACCCCCCACATAACCACAAGCATTCACAGCAACAATCAGGGCTATCCCTGCAAACTTCTACCATGACTGGCACAATATTTTAAATTGCTACAAAATATGTGAACCCCAAGTCCAGGAAATAAATCAATGACGTAGGGACCGGGGACCATGTCTAGGAGACAACAGCTGAAGCCATCAGAGAAGTTGCAGTCTTTGAAAAATATTGAGGGTGGCACCAGGGGGTCTCCACACAAGATGCAAACAACAGAAGTAAATCAGACCCATCACAAGCGTCACATTTATGTAGGGACTCAGTAGAGGACCGTCCACCATTACCTATCTCCAGAGCATGGAGCCACCAGTCTACTTATATACATCCAGGTGGTGGTGGAATCCACTGAGTGTCTCTGCTTCAAGGATTTGTACGAGAGCCAAGATTCAGGTGATCGCTTTGGGATGAGTGTGAGCGGCTGCTTCCCATATGAGGAAAAGAAACGCGTCGGTCCTCGTAAGGAGAAGGGACAGGAGGTGATGTGAGTGCCAGGCACTTGTTGGCCTAAAAAGAAAGATGCCCGTTGGTCGGTGGTCACGCTGCCTCGAATTTCCCACCACCTCTCAACGCGGACAATGCACAAAAGGTTGAATGTGGTCCCATTTTAGTCCTTTTAGAGTTTCTTGTCTTTTTTGTCGGCTACTAGATCGCTGTCATTGGCCAGAAATGGTGGATATCGGTCCTGACCAGTGACGAAGCTCACTCTACTCTCTGGAGGACAGTCACCGGTCAAGTACACGGGAGAATTCATCACGATTGCCCTCATTTTTTAGGTCAGCAAACACCTGGGTGAAGTAGTGCGGGTCAGCGTTAATTCTCAACATCTTGGCACTCATGGCATCAATGATGCAAAGACATCGGTCCCAGAAGGCATCTTTGCCCGCTTCCACTAAGAAAGGCTTGAGGGGGTAGGAGATCTCATTGCCCATGTAAGAGTAGGATAGATAGAGGCAGGTCAAAAGTGTAGCTTGCAAGTCATGCTCAGTGGCCACAGAGTCCCCGTCAATGACATCCCTGCAGAGCAAGTAGACAAAAACCACGTTGGCCGGAGTGACAAAGGCCTGGTCTTGCCATCCTTGAAGGAGCAAAGAGCGGTCCACGCTACGTAGCCATAGAATAGGGTCTGTGGGGGACAAGTGTTTTAGCCGGTAGCATCTCCTGCAGAGGAACTCTCCAAGGCATTTCAGTAGTTCACCAGTAGAGGCTTGGACTATCACCCTTTTTGGAGATCCACCTCCACCGTTGGTGGTAGAGACCTTTTTGATGGATGATATCTGCTTGGAGCTAAGAGGTGCCAGGGGTTGACTGTCGTAGCTGGAGAGATTGGCACAGGACAGGGATTTTTTCACATTCTCATGGTTCAGATGGGCGACATCCTTCTGGTAGTTGCTATTTGCGGTTCCTTTTCTTGATGTCTTCTTCTTGGTGGAGGCCACCAGCCTTTTCCAGGTGAGAGCAGGGATGAACATGGAGTGTCGTTTTAGCGACTTGTCAGGCTTCTGCCCGCTGCTCTTGCTGACGCTTGTGTAATGTGCCAGGGATCCTGAGCCGTCATCGTACAGGCTGGCCTTCCGAGAGCCTGGTGACAGGGACAAGACAGTGCCCATGTTGGCGGAGATCTTCACAAGCAAGACAAGGGCGGGGAGCAGGCCAAGGAGCCTAGGAGGAACACCACAATTTCCACTCCGCTGGAGGATGATGAATCAAGCAGAGGAATGGGATTGCCAGGTCTTTGTTGCCTGCATTGCAGGACACAAGCAGCGTTGCCCCCTATGCAATGTGCACCTCGGAGGGGGGCAGATGGCAGCACAGAATAAAGGGATAACCGGGATCTGCAGCCGCTTTCCCCTCACAAGTCCATGCAATGCAGATAATTCAATGAATGAGGAGGAATCCTGCCTTCCCTCCGTCCGCCGGCTCCGTGGTCTTCCTCCAATCTTTTTTTTTCTCGGAGATGTGCACTGCAGATAGGAGGGGGCAGATGTTACCAGGGATATGGAGGGACGTGGCAGGGGATTGGCTCTCGCCCGCCGTCAATAACACCTTCTATTAATCCGTCCTTGTTTTGCTGGGTGTTTATCCGGATTGCAGGGATGATGGGAGTGATAGTCGGTGCCAAGGAGGCAGCATTTATAGTCGATAGACAAAGGCGGGGGAGCAGTCAGTCGGTGCAGGGACGAGGTTTTCTCCTGTAGAAAGGGTTAACGCACCGGCTTTGTCAGATGGGAAGGGAGGATGACTCCAGTCGTCTGCTGCTTCTTTCCTTGGAATCGGGGTGGATTTTGCAGGGTGAGATAGGTATCACGTCTTGCCCCTGTGCTGTCAGTGTACGGTGCCCCCCAGTGGTGCCGCATTGGTGAGGGGGCTGCCAGTGCTCAGCATCTGATGGGAGACAGAAGATACTGAGAGGAGAGGGCTGATCCAGCTCCCAGGCATCTCTGTGCTGATGATCCAACCAGCTCCGCTCTTCCAGGGGGACGGGGGCTCCGGCATTATGATTTGTTCTCAGCCTCTCCCCCCATCCCTGGCTGCATGTCCCTATGCTGTGGCAGATGCTGTAGCGCCACCTGGTGCCCACAGAGGAGTCTTCTCCTGCATCTCTTTGTTCCAGGGACAGCTGTGCGCCTGGTCCATTGTTATGCAGGATCTATTCACTGGCTCACACATTACCCAGGACTTGTGTGGCACAGCAGTGCTGCCCTTAGGACACAGCGTACCGCATGCCATCACCGCAGGGTGCCATAGCAAGATTTATAGGGATCGGTCAGAAGGTGCAACCATGTAGACTGCAGCCAGTGTTATGTATTGTCCCTGGAGATATGTGTAATTAGATTCAATAAACGGAGCACTGCTGTGCTCTGTGTCCTCTGCAGCCAGTGCTATGTATTGTCCCTGGAGAGATGTAAATCAGACCTCACACTGCTGTGCTCTGTGCTCTTTGCAGCCAGTGTTATGTATTGTCCCAGGAGAGATGTGTAATCAGACCTCACACTGCTGTGTTCTGTGCTCTCTGCAGCCAGTGTTATGTATTATCCCTGGAGAGATGTGTAATCAGACCTCACACTGCTGTGCTCTGTGCTCTCTGCAGCCAGTGTTATGTATTGTCCCTGGAGAGATGTGTAATCAGACCACACACTGCTGTGCTCTGTGCTCTCGGCAGCCAGTGTTATGTATTGTCCCTGGAGAGATGTAAATCAGACCTCACACTGCTGTGCTCTGTGCTCTCTGCAGCCAGTGTTATGTATTGTCCCTGGAGAGATGTGTAATCAGACCTCACACTGCTGTGCTCTGTGCTTCCTGCAGCCAGTGTTATGTATTGTCCCTGGAGAGATGTGTAATCAGACCTCACACTGCTGTGCTCTGTGTTCTCTGCAGCCAGTGTAATGTATTATCCCTGGAGAGATGTATAAGCAGACCTCACACTGCTGTGCTCTGTGCTCTCTGCAGTCAGTGTTATGTACTGTCCCTGGAGAGATGTGTAATCAGACCTCACACTGCTGTGCTCTGTGCTTTCTGCAGTCAGTGTTATGTACTGTCCCTGGAGAGATGTGTAATCAGACCTCACACTGCTGTGCTCTGTGCTCTCTGCAGCCAGTGTTATGTATTGTCTCTGGAGAGATGTGTAATCAGACCTCACACTGCTGTGCTCTGTGCTCTCTGCAGCCAGTGTTATGTATTGTCCCTTGAAAGATGTGTAATCAGACCTCACACTGCTGTGCCTGGGCAGCTCTTCTCTCCTAGGCCTGGGCAGCTCTTCTCTCCTAGGCCTGGGCAGCTCTTCTCTCCTAGGCCTGGGCAGCTCTTCTCTCCTGGGCCTGGGCAGCTCATCTCTCCTAGGCCTGGTAAGCTCTTCTCTCCTTGGCAGCTCTTCTCTCCTAAGCCCGGGCAGCTTTTCTTTCCTTGGCCTGGGCAGCTTTTCTCTCCTTGGCCTGGGAAGCTCTGCTCTCCTAGGCCTAGGCAGCTCTTCTCTCCTTGGCCTGGGCAGCTCTTCTCTCCTAATCCTGGGCAGCTCTTCTCTCCTAGGCCTAGGCAGCTCTTCTCTCCTTGGCCTGGGCAGCTCTTCTCTCCTAAGCCTGGGCAGCTCTTCTCTCCTAAGCCTGGGCAGCTCTTCTCTCCTTGGCCTGGGCAGCTCTTCTCTCCTAATCCTGGGCAGCTCTTCTCTCCTAAGCCTGGGCAGCTCTTCTCTCCTTGGCCTGGGGAACTCTTCTCTCCTTGGCCTGGTCAGTTCTTCTCTCCTTGGCCTGGGCAGCTCTTCTCTCCTAGGCCTGGGCAGCTCTTCTCTCCTTGGCCTGGACAGCTCTTCTCTCCTTGGCCTGGGGAACTCTTCTCTCCTAAGCCTGGTCAGTTCTTCTCTCCTTGGCCTGGGCAGCTCTTCTCTCCTAGGCCTGGGCAGCTCTTCTCTCCTAGGCCTGGGCAGCTCTTTTCTCCTAGGCCTGGGCAGCTCTTTTCTCCTTGGCCTGGGCAGCTCTTTTCTCCTTGGCCTGGGCAGCTCTTTTCTCCTTGGCCTGGGCAGCTCTTTTCTCCTTGGCCTGGGCAGCTCTTTTCTCTTTGGCCTGGGCAGCTCTTTTCTCCTTGGCCTGGGCAGCTCTTCTCTCCTTGGCCTGGGCAGCTCTTCTCTCCTAGGCCTGGGCAGCTCTTCTCCCCTAGGCTTGGGCTGGGCAGCTCTTCTCTCTTAGGCCTGGGCAACCCTTCTCTCCTTGCACTGGGTAGTCCTTCTCTGCTTGGCTTGGGCAGCTCTTCTCTCCTTGCCCTGGGCAGGTCATCTTTCCTTGGCATTGGCAGTTCTTCTCTGCTTGGAAGCTCCTCTCTCCTAGGCCTGGGCAGCTCTTCTCTCCTTGGCCTGGTCAGCTCTTCTCTCATTGGCCTGGGCAGCTCTTCTTTTTTAGGCCTGGGCAGCTCTTCTCTCCTTGGTCTCGGCAGCTCTTCTCTCCTTGGTCTCGGCAGCTCTTCTCTTCTAGGCTGGGGAAGCTCTTCTCTTCTAGGCCTGGACAGCTCTTCTCTCCTAGGCCTAGGCAGCTCTTCCCTCCTAGGCCGGGGCAGCTCTTCTCTCCTAGGCTGGGGAAGCTCTTCTCTCCTAGGCCTGGACAGCTCTTCTCTCCAAGGCCTAGGCAGCTCTTCCCTCCTAGGCCGGGGCAGCTCTTCTCTCCTTGGCCTAGGCAGCTATTCCCTCCTAGGCCTGGGCAGCTCTTCTCTCCTTGGCCTGGGCAGCTCTTCTCTCCTAGGCCTGAGCAGCTCTTCTCTCCTAGGCCTGAGCAGCTCTTCTCTCCTTGGGGTGGGCAGCTCTTTTCTCCTTGGCCTGGGCAGCTCTTTTCTCCTTGGCCTGGGCAGCTCTTCTCTCCTTGGCCTGGGCAGCTCTTCTCTCCTAGGCCTGGGCAGCTCTTCTCTCCTAGGCCTGGGCAGGGCAGCTCTTCTCTCTTAGGCTTGGGCAACTCTGCTCTCTTAGGCCTGGGCAGCTCTTTTCTCCTTGGCCTGGGCAGCTCTTTTCTCCTTGGCCTGGGCAGCTCTTTTCTCCTTGGCCTGGGCAGCTCTTCTCTCCTTGGACTGGTCAGCTCTTCTCTCATTGGCCTGGGCAGCTCTTCTTTTTTAGGCCTGGGCAGCTCTTCTCTCCTTGGTCTCGGCAGCTCTTCTCTCCTTGGTCTCGGCAGCTCTTCTCTTCTAGGCCGGGGCATCTCTTCTCTCCTAGGCTGGGGAAGCTCTTCTCTCCTAGGCCTGGACAGCTCTACTCTCCTAGGCCTGGGCAGCTCTTCTCTCCTTGGCCTCGGCAGCTCTTCTCTCCTTGGTCTCGGCAGCTCTTCTCTTCTAGGCCGGGGCATCTCTTCTCTCCTAGGCTGGGGAAGCTCTTCTCTCCTAGGCCTGGACAGCTCTTCTCTCCTAGGCCTGGACAGCTATTCCCTCCTAGGCCGGGGCAGCTCTTCTCTCCTTGGTCTCGGCAGCTCTTCTCTCCTTGGTCTCGGCAGCTCTTCTCTTCTAGGCCGGGGCATCTCTTCTCTCCTTGGCTGGGGAAGCTCTACTCTCCTAGGCCTGGACAGCTCTTCTCTCCTAGGCCTGGACAGCTCTTCCCTCCTAGGCCGGGGCAGCTCTTTTCTCCTTGGCCTGGGCAGCTCTTTTCTCCTTGGCCTGGGCAGCTCTTTTCTCCTTGGCCTGGGCAGCTCTTTTCTCCTTGGCCTGGGCAGCTCTTTTCTCCTTGGCCTGGGCATCTCTTCTCTCCTTGCCCTGGGCAGGTCATCTTTCCTTGGCATTGGCAGTTCTTCTCTGCTTGGAAGCTCCTCTCTCCTAGGCCTGGGCAGCTCTTCTCTCCTTGGCCTGGTCAGCTCTTCTCTCATTGGCCTGGGCAGCTCTTCTTTTTTAGGCCTGGGCAGCTCCTCTCTCCTTGGTCTCAGCAGCTCTTCTCTCCTTGGTCTCGGCAGCTCTTCTCTTCTAGGCCTGGGCAGCTCTTCTCTCCTAGGCTGGGGAAGCTCTTCTCTCCTAGGCCTGGACAGCTCTTCTCTCCTAGGCCTAGGCAGCTCTTTCCTCCTAGGCCGGGGCAGCTCTTCTCTCCTAGGCCTGGACAGCTCTTCTCTCCTTGGGCTGGACAGCTCTTCTCTCCTTGACCTGGGCAGCTCTTTTCTCCTTGGCCTGGGCAGTTCTTTTCTCCTTGGCCTGGGCAGCTCTTTTCTCCTTGGCCTGGGCAGCTCTTTTCTCCTTGGCCTGGGCAGCTCTTCTCTCCTTGGCCTGGACAGTTCTTCTCTCCTTGGCCTGGGAAGGTCTACTGTACTTGGTTAGGGAAGGTCTACTCTCCTTGGCCTGGGCAGCTCCTACATGCTTTCCCTTGGACAGCTCATCTCTCTTAGGCCTGGGCAGCTCTTCTCTCCTTGGCCTGGGCAGCTCTTCTCTCCTTGGCCTGGACAGCTCTTCTCTCATTGGCCTGGGAAGGTGTACTCTACTTGGTTAGGGAAGGTCTTCTCTCCTAGGCCGGGGCAGCTCTTCTCTCCGAGCCCTAGGCAGCTCTTCTCTCCTAGGCCTGCGCAGCTCTTCTCTCCTTGGACTGGGTAGTTCTCTCTTAGGCCTGGGCAGCTCTTCTCTACTAGACCTGGGCAGCTCTTCTCTCCTATGCCTGGGCAGCTCTTCTCTCCTTGGCCTGGGCATCTCTTCTCTCCTTGGCCTGGACAGCTCTTCTCTCCTTGACCTGGGAAGGTCTACTGTACTTGGTTAGGGAAGGTCTACTCTCCTTGGCCTGGGCAGCTCCTACATGCTTTCCCTTGGACAGCTCATCTCTCTTAGGCCTGGGCAGCTCTTCTCTCCTTGGCCTGGGCAGCTCTTCTCTCCTTGGCCTGGACAGCTCTTCTCTCCTTTGTCTCGGCAGCTCTTCTCTTCTAGGACTGGGCAGCTCTTCTCTTCTAGGACTGGGCAGCTCTTCTCTCCTTGACCTGGACAGCTCTTCTTTACTTGTCCTGGGAAGGTCTACTCTGCTTGGTTTGGGAAGGTCTACTCTGCTTGGCCTGGGCAGCTCCTATATGCTTTCCTTTGGACAGCTGTTCTCTCCTAGGCCTGGGCAGCTCTTCTCTCCTAGGCCTGGTCAGCTCTTCTCTCCTTGGCCGAGGCAGGTCTTCTCTCCTTGGCCCTGACAGCTCTTCTCTCCTAGGCCTAGACAAGTGTTTCTGTTTTCTTGCCCTGTGCAGGTCATCTCTCCTTTGCATTGGCAGTTCTTCTATGCTTGGAAGCTCTTCTCTCCTAGGCCGGGGCAGCTCTTCTCTTACTGGCCTGGGCAGCTCTTCTCTCCTAGGCCTGGGCAGCTCTTCTCTCCTTGGCCGGGGCAGCTCTTCTCTCCTAGGCCTGGGCAGCTCTTCTCTCCTTGGCCTGGGCAGCTCTTCTCTCCTTGGCCTGGACAGCTCTTCTCTCCTTGGCCAGGAAAGCTCTTCTCTACTTGGCCTGGGCAGCTCTTCTCTTCTAGGCCAGGAAAGCTCTTCTCTTCTAGGACTGGGCAGCTCTTCTCTCCTAGGCCTGGGCAGCTCTTCTCTTCTAGGCCTGGGCAGCTCTTCTCTTCTAGGCCTGGGCAGCTCTTCTCTCTTAGGCCTGGGCAGGTCTTCTCTCTTAGGCCTGGGCAGCTCTTGTCTCCTTGGCATGGGCAGCTCTTCTCTCCTAGGCCTGGGCAGCTCTTCTCTCCTTGGGATGGGCAGCTCTTCTCTCCTTGGGATGGGCAGCTCTTTTCCTCCTAGCCTGGGCAGCTCTTGTCTCCTAGGCCTGAGCAGCTCTTCTCTGCTTGGCTTGGGCAGCTCTTGTCTCCAAGGCCTGAGCAGCTCTTCTCTCCTTGGGCTGGGCAGCTCTTTTCTCCTTGGCCTGGGCAGCTCTTCTCTCCTAGGCCTGGACAGCTCTTCTCTCCTAGGTCTAGGCAGCTCTTGCCTCCTAGGACTAGGCAGCTCTTGCCTCCTAGGCCGGGGCAGCTCTTCTCTCCTTGGCTTGGGCAGCTCTTCTCTCTTAGGCCTGGGCAGCTCTTCTCTCTTAGGCCTGGGCAGCTCTTGTCTCCTTGGCATGGGCAGCTCTTCTCTCCTAGGCCTGGGCAGCTCTTCTCTCCTTGGGATGGGCAGCTCTTCTCTCCTTGGGATGGGCAGCTCTTTTCCTCCTAGCCTGGGCAGCTCTTGTCTCCTAGGCCTGAGCAGCTCTTCTCTGCTTGGCTTGGGCAGCTCTTGTCTCCAAGGCCTGAGCAGCTCTTCTCTCCTTGGGCTGGGCAGCTCTTTTCTCCTTGGCCTGGGCAGCTCTTCTCTCCTTGGCTTGGGCAGCTCTTCTCTCTTAGGCCTGGGCAGGTCTTCTCTCTTAGGCCTGGGCAGCTCTTGTCTCCTTGGCATGGGCAGCTCTTCTCTCCTAGGCCTGGGCAGCTCTTCTCTCCTTGGGATGGGCAGCTCTTCTCTCCTTGGGATGGGCAGCTCTTTTCCTCCTAGCCTGGGCAGCTCTTGTCTCCTAGGCCTGAGCAGCTCTTCTCTGCTTGGCTTGGGCAGCTCTTGTCTCCAAGGCCTGAGCAGCTCTTCTCTCCTTGGGCTGGGCAGCTCTTTTCTCCTTGGCCTGGGCAGCTCTTCTCTCCTAGGCCTGGACAGCTCTTCTCTCCTAGGTCTAGGCAGCTCTTGCCTCCTAGGACTAGGCAGCTCTTGCCTCCTAGGCCGGGGCAGCTCTTCTCTCCTTGGCTTGGGCAGCTCTTGTCTTCTAGGCCTGAGCAGCTCTTCTCTCCTTGGGCTGGGCAGCTCTTTTTTCCTTGACCTGGGCAGCTCTTTTCTCCTTGGCCTGGGCAGCTCTTTTCTCCTTGGCCTGGGCAGCTCTTTTCTCCTTGGCCTGGGCAGCTCTTTTCTCCTTGGCCTGGGCAGCTCTTTTCTCCTTGGCCTGGGCATCTCTTCTCTCCTTGGCCTGGGCAGCTCTTCTCTCCTTGGCCTGTGAAGGTCTACTCTACTTGGTTAGGGAAGGTCTACTCTCCTTGGCCTGGGCAGCTCCTACATGCTTTCCCTTGGACAGCTCCTCTCTCTTAGGCCTGGGCAGCTCTTCTCTCCTTGGCCTGGGCAGCTCTTCTCTCCTTGGCCTGGACAGCTCTTCTCTCCTTGGCCTGGGAAGGTGTACTCTACTTGGTTAGGGAAGGTTTTCTCTCCTAGGCTGGGGCAGCTCTTCTCCCCTAGCCCTAGGCAGCTCTTCTCTCCTTGGACTGGGTAGTTCTTCTCTTCTTGGCTTGGGTAGCTCTTCTCTCCTTGCCCTGGGCAGGTAATCTCTCCATGGCATTGGCAGTTCTTCTCTGCTTGGAAGCTCTTCTCTCCTAGGCCTGGGCAGCTCTTTTCTCCTTGGCCCAGTCAGCTCTTATATCCTTGGCCTGGGTAGCTCTTCTCTCCTAGGCCTGGGCAGCTCTTCTCTACTTGACCTGGGCAGCTCTTCTCTTCTAGACCTGGGCAGCTCTTCTCTTTTAGGCCTGGGCAGCTCTTCTCTTTTAGGCCTGGGCAGCTCATCTCTCCTTTGTCTCGGCAGCTCTTCTCTTCTAGGACTGGGCAGCTCTTCTCTCCTTGACCTGGACAGCTCTTCTTTACTTGTCCTGGGAAGGTCTACTCTGCTTGGTTTGGGAAGGTCTACTCTGCTTGGCCTGGGCAGCTCCTATATGCTTTCCTTAGGACAGCTGTTCTCTCCTAGGCCTGGGCAGCTCTTCTCTCCTAGGCCTGGTCAGCTCTTCTCTCCTTGGCCGAGGAAGGTCTTCTCTCCTTGGCCCTGACAGCTCTTCTCTCCTAGGCCTAGACAAGTGTTTCTGTTTTCTTGCCCTGTGCAGGTCATCTCTCCTTTGCATTGGCAGTTCTTCTCTGCTTGGAAGCTTTTCTCTCCTTGGCCTGGGCAGCTCTTCTCTTACTGGCCTGGACAGCTCTTCTCTCCTTGGCCTGGGGAGGTCTACTCTACTTGGCCTGGGCAGCTCTTCTCTTCTAGGCCAGGAAAGCTCTTCTCTTCTAGGCCTTGGCAGCTCTTCTCTTCTAGGCCTGGGCAGGTCTACTCTACTTGGCCTGGGCAGCTCTTCTCTTCTAGGCCTGGGCAGCTCTTCTCTCTTAGGCCTGGGCAGCTCTTCTTTCTTAGGCCTGGGCAGCTCTTCTCTCTTAGGCCTGGGCAAGTCTTCTCTTCTAGGCCTGGGCAGCTCTTCTCTTCTAGGCCTGGGCAGCTTTTCTCTCTTAGGCCTGGGCAGGTCTTCTCCCTTAGGCCTGGGCAGCTCTTTTCTCCTTGGCATGGGCAGCTCTTCTCTCCTAGGCCTGGGCAGCTCTTCTCTAGTAGGCCTGAGCAGCTCTTCTCTCCTTGGGGTGGGCAGCTCTTTTCCTCCTAGCCTGGGCTGCTCTTTTCTCCTTGGCCTGGGAAGCTCTTTTCTCCTTGGCGTGGGCGGCTCTTTTCTCCGTGGCCTGGGAAGCTCTTCTCTCCTAGGCCCGGGCAGCTCTTCTCTCCTAGGCCTGGGCAGCTCTTCTCTCCTAGGCCTGGGCAGCTCTTGTCTCCTTGGCTTGGGCAGCTCTTTTCTCCTTGGCCTGGATAGCTCTTCTCTCCTTGACCTGGGAAGGTCTACTCTACTTGGTCTAGGCAGCTCTTCTCTTCTAGGCCTGGGCAGCTCTTCTCTTCTAGGTCTGGGCAGCTCTTGTCTCCTAGGGCTGGGCAGCTCTTCTCTCCTAGGCCAGGGCAGCTCTTCTCTCTTTGGCCATGGCAGCTCTTCTCTCCTTGGCCCGGGCAGCTCTTCTCTCCTTGGCCCGGGCAGCTCTTCTCTCCTAGGCCTGGGCAACTCTTCTCTCCTAGGCCTGGGCAACTCTTCTCTCCTAGGCCTTTGCAACTCTTCTCTCATTGGCCTGGGCAGCTCTTCTCTCCTAGGCCCGGGCAGCTCTTCTCTCCTAGGTCTGGACAGCTCTTCTCTTCTAGGCCTGGGCAACTCTTCTCTCCTTGGCCTGGGCAGCTCTTCTCTTCCAGGCCTGGGCAGCTCTTCTCTCCTAGGCCTGGGCAGCTCTTCTCTCCGTGGCCTTGGTAGCTCTTCTCTACTTGGTCTGGGCAGCTCTTTTCTCCTTGGCCTGGGAAGGTCTGATCTACTTTGTTTGGGAAGGTCTACTCTCCTTGGCCTGGGCAGCTCCTACATGCTTTCTCTTGGACAGCTCTTCTCTCCTAGGCCTGGCAGCTCTTCTCTCCTTGGCCTGGGTAGGTCTTTCTTTTCGTCTTGCCCTGGGCAGGTCATCTCTCCTTGGCATTGGCAGTTCTTCTCTACTTGGAAGCTCTTCTCTCAAAGATATTTGCTCCTCAGAAGGGAGAGATCTCCTTAGAAGGGTTTTCCCTTCAGTCTGTACTGGTCTATCCTAGGCCTGGACAGGTCCTCTGCTGGTCCAGTTCGATCCTGAATGAATGCAACGTCCACCCACTGGGGCTTGACGGCAATGTGAGGCCCGCTGGATTTCCTGGGACCTGAGTGGCTGGATTGAAGTGTTGTCTAGCGCCAAGTATATGTGAAGGGGAGGCCTGTGGTGTTATCGACAGCAGCCAGAAATCCCACTTGGAGACAGGGAGGATAAACAAAAACTCAAGGTCTCTCTAATGGCCAACAGTCCAACGAAGCAGCCGGTCGCTACTGCGCCGAGGTCTACCGAGTTGCGTCGGAGTTTACTGATCTCTTCCTGGTGCATGTGAGTATGGCCCGTGCGACCAATTTTTTGTCTTAAATGCGGCGGTTTTTCCGAATCCGTTGGATTTTCGGTCGGCCACGCCCCCCGATTTCCGTCGCGTGCATTCTAGTGCCGATGCGCCACAATCCGATCACGTGTGCCAAAAACCCGGGGCAATTCATGGAAAATCGGCGCAAATCGGAAATATTAGGGTAACACGTCGGGAAAACCCGAATCGGGCCCTTAGTAAATGACCCCCATTGACTATGGCAGGTGTAGTACCTATGGGTGACCATAGTTGACATTGAGGGATAGGGAATAGGGGAAGCCCAGCGTTACAGCGGTAGATTCCTAAAGGTTTGAATGGGGAAGCTGAAAGCACTTCCTACAAACAACCAGGAGGATCACTGGAGTTCACTTTTTAGTAATGACCCGTCCGCCAAGGCCATTACATGAACAGATCCCAGGACTTCAAAAGCTTGTTCATATGGGAACGGCAATGGGGGTCATTTACTAAGGGCCCGATTCGCGTTTTCGCGACGGGTTACCCGAATATTTCCGATTTGCGCCGATTTCCCCTGAATTGCCCCGGGATTTTGGAGCACGCAATCGGATTTTGGCGCATTGGTCCCGGCGTGCGCGCGACAGAAATCGGGGGGCGTGGCCGAACGAAAACCGGCCGGATTCGGAAAAACCGCCGCATTTAAAAAAAAAAAAAAATGTCGCAGAGCTTGCACTTACCGTCACTCAGCCCGAGCAGGTGAACTCCAGCGCGTTCAAATGCTTTTCAGCGCTGGAGTTCCAGAATACAAAAGGTCAATCCAGAAAAAGGCTCATCCGATAACATTGTCTAACCCTGGGACTGCACCAGAACAGAAGCCCAAACCATATGAGACACTGTGGAACCTCCCTTACATATCCCAATATGGCCAAATATGATCTAAAACTGCAGAATAGTGAGTGCAGCTCTGGGGTATTACACTGGATGTAATACAGGATCAGTGCAGGATAAGTAATGTCATGTATGTACACAGTGACTGCACCAGCAGCAGAATAGTGAGTGCAGCTCTGGGGTATAATACAGGATGTAACTCAGGATCAGTACAGGATAAGTAATGTCATGTATGTACACAGTGACTGCACCAGCAGCAGAATAGTGAGTGCAGCTCTGGGGTATAATACAGGATGTAACTCAGGATCAGTACAGGATAAGTAAAGTCATGTATGTACAGTGACTGCACCAGCAGCAGAATAGTGAGTGCAGCTCTGGGGTATAATCCTGGATGTAACTCAGGATCAGTACAGGATAAGTAATGTCATGTATGTACACAGTGACTGCACCAGCAGCAGAATAGTGATTGCAGCTCTGGGGTATAATACAGGATGTAACTCAGGATCAGTACAAGATAAGTAATGTCATGTATGTACAGTGAGTGCACCAGCAGCAGAATAGCGAGTGCAGCTCTGGGGTATAATACAGGATGTAACTCAGGATCAGTACAGGATAAGTAATGTCATGTATGTACACAGTGACTGCAGCAGCAGCGGAATAGTGAGTGCAGCTCTGGGGTATAATACTGGATGTAACTAAGGATCAGTACAGGATAAGTAATGTCATGTATGTACACAGTGACTGCACCAGCAGCAGAATAGTGAGTGCAGCTCTGGAGTATAATACAGGATGTAACTCAGGATCAGTACAGGATCAGTAATGTCATGTATGTACACAGTGACTGCACCAGCAGCAGAATAGTGAGTGCAGCTCTGGGTATAATACAGGATGTAACTCAGGATCAGTACAGGATAAGTAATGTCATGTATGTACACAGTGACTGCACCAGCAGCAGAATAGTGAGTGCAGCTCTGGGGTATAATACAGGATGTAACTCAGGATCAGTACAGGATAAGTAATGTCATGTATGTACACAGTGACTGCACCAGCAGCAGAATAGTGAGTGCAGCTCTGGAGTATAATACAGGATGTAACTCAGGATCAGTACAGGATCAGTAATGTCATGTATGTACACAGTGATTGCACCAGCAGCAGAATAGTGAGTGCAGCTCTGGAGTATAATACAGGATGTAACTCAGGATCAGTACAGGATAAGTAATGTCATGTATGTACACAGTGACTGCACCAGCAGCAGAATAGTGAGTGCAGCTCTGGAGTATAATACAGGATGTAACTCAGGATCAGTACAGGATAAGTAATGTCATGTATGTACACAGTGACTGCACCAGCAGCAGAATAGTGAGTGCAGCTCTGGAGTATAATACAGGATGTAACTCAGGATCAGTACAGGAGAAGTAATGTCATGTATGTACACAGTGACTGCACCAGAAGCAGAATAGCGAGTGCAGCTCTGGGGTATAATACAGGATGTAACTCAGGATCAGTACAGGATAAGTAATGTCATGTATGTACACAGTGACTGCACCAGCAGCAGAATAGTGAGTGCAGCTCTGGGGTATAATACAGGATGTAACTCAGGATCAGTACAGGATAAGTAATGTCATGTATGTACACAGTGACTGCACCAGCAGCAGAATAGTGAGTGCAGCTCTGGGGTATAATACAGGATGTAACTCAGGATCAGTACAGGATAAGTAATGTCATGTATGTACAGTGACTGCACCACCAGCAGAATAGTGAGTGCAGCTCTGGAGTATAATACAGGATGTAACTCAGGATCAGTACAGGGTAAGTAATGTCATGTATGTACACAGTGACTGCACCAGCAGCAGAATAGTGAGTGCAGCTCTGGAGTATAATACAGGATGTAACTCAGGATCAGTACAGGATAAGTAATGTCATGTATGTACACAGTGACTGCACCAGCAGCAGAATAGCGAGTGCAGCTCTGGGGTATAATACAGGATGTAACTCAGGATCAGTACAGGATAAGTAATGTCATGTATGCACACAGTGACTGCACCAGCAGCAGAATAGTGAGTGCAGCTCTGGGGTATAATACAGGATGTAACTCAGGATCAGTACAGGATAAGTAATGTCATGTATGTACACAGTGACTGCACCAGCAGCAGAATAGTGAGTGCAGCTCTGGGGTATAATACAGGATGTAACTCAGGAGCAGTACAGGATAAGTAATGTCATGTATGTACACAGTGACTGCACCAGCAGCAGAATAGTGAGTGCAGCTCTGGAGTATAATACAGGATGTAACTCAGGAGCAGTACAGGATAAGTAATGTCATGTATGTACACAGTGACTGCACCAGCAGCAGAATAGTGAGTGCAGCTCTGGAGTATAATACAGGATGTAACTCAGGATCAGTACAGGATAAGTAATGTCATGTATGTACACAGTGACTGCACCAGCAGCAGAATAGTGAGTGCAGCTCTGGGGTATAATACAGGATGTAACTCAGGATCAGTACAGGATAAGTAATGTCATGTATGTACACAGTGACTGCACCAGCAGCAGATAGTGAGTGCATCTCAGGTGTTGCTCGTTACCTCGTTAACTCTCTGTTGCTGTGAGAGGCTGTGTGCTGCTGCTGCTCCTGAGCTCCAGGGAAAACCACCTCCACCTGGGGCCTGCTCTCTCCTCTCCCAGGGAGGGAGTGGGTTTTCAGGCATGAGCCAGGGCAGCAAGTCCCAGGCTCCTGCTTCCCGGTCTAGGCCGGCGGGAGGCAGGGGTAGCCAGGAACCGGCCAGCGCTGCAGAAGCCTTGGGGGTGAGAAGATCTGCAAGGAACAGCAGCAATGCTGCTCCAAGTACCCTCAGGCCAGCTAAGGCTTCAAAAAGCAGCAAGACCTCAGAAAAGATGAATACCTCAGGAAAGCTGGATACCTCGGGAAAGCTGGATACCTCGGGAAAGCTGGGTACTTCGGAAAAGCTGGATACCGCAGGAAAGCTGAGTGCTCAGAGAGGTGAGGCTGACCTCAGTGAAGAGGGCTGGGGAATGCTGAGGACCCGGGAGTCTATTTCCAGCTATGCCTCCCGGGCTCTGGGCCACCTCTCTGAGTACGAAGAAGCCAGCAAGACGGTGAGGAGACTGCGGGAGGAGCTCAGGTGCGCCCATGCCAGGGCAAGCTCTGCCCAGAAGAGGAGGAAGGAGCAGATTCTGGCAGAGATATCCAGGCTCCAGACTGACATCCAGGCCTTGGAGGAGAGGAAGGCTTACCTGCTGGAGAGGAGCGGGCCGTTTAAAGAAAAGATCCTTAATGATGAGAGATTCCGGGAGATGGAGGAGGAAAAGCAGAGGCGGCTGATGGGGCTTCAGCCAGAGAGTCAGATGGAGGAGGAAAGTTCGGTACCGTGCAGTGGGCCCCCTGCAGGACAAGCGGCTATGTCATCTGGCTGCGGTTCTGCCGGCCCGGGTGAGGATAGTGACAGCCACCAGGGAGGGGCGCTGATGGAGGAGATCCGACGGCTCGAGTCCCCTGTGCACCTCCAGGACTTTACTTTTGGAGACGATCTGCCGGAGGATGCACCGGGGGGCAGCAAACCACGAAAGAAGAAGACCAAATCCGTGGAAGTGGTGAGTCTAGTCTACAGCCCCCTCCCCGTAAAACCCGAGTCGGCCGCAGGGTCAGCTCACTGTGCGAGCCCCGTTACCCAGCCCAGCACAGGTCCTGCAGTGGACTCAGTGCCAGGGAGCGGGGAGATTACAGGTGTGACATCTGATGTGGCGATGGGCTCCGTCTCTGTTTGTGGTAGCAGTGGGGGAGCAGGGGAGACATCGGCCGCAAGGCCGGACAGTAAGGGCGGCTCGGCTGTTGCGATACCATCCAAATCCAGTGCTGTGGTGCGTCCCCCAGTGGGAGGGGGGGATAGCCCGGCACTGGTGGCAGCTTCCGGTGCCTCGGCGCCTCTTCATGCTGTTGCCGCTAATCACTCGGTTATGGAGCGGCGGCAGTGTGGAGGGGTCGCTGAGGCTGAGGGCTCCGGACCTCCCAAACCTAAAGTCCTATTTTGTGTTGGTGTTGGAGACAGTCTGCAGAGGAGTGCTGAGGAAGGTGGGGATCAGCGGTGCCACATACCAGCCAAAGATCAGCGGCGACTCCTACCTTCCTCTAAGAAAAGTAAAATAACATCTGCTACCGATGATGCGGAGGGCACAAGTGTGACACAAGTTGGGGTCCCCTCTGGGCGATGCGCTGCGGGGGGACCCCCGTCCCTTGTGCCTGAAGATGCGGAGGTGGTCTTGTCTGCTAATGTTGTTGCTGGTCCAGCCAGTGTGAGTGGAGTCAGTAATGTTGTGGTGGATAATGTGAATGGTGTGAGTGGTGGAGAATCTTTTCCAGCTTTGGGGGTGGGTGATGGAGGGACTGGTGGTGTGAGTGGCGCGGCTGAGTGTAACATGCAGGTGGGTAGTGTTAATGTGGTGGGTGCAGGGGTTGGTCCGGTTGCTCCCCCAGTGGCGGCCCCTATTAAGAGCTATGCCAGTGTCGCTGCTGGGGGAAGTAGGGGTCCATCATCCTCGTCTCTGGGCTCTGGGGACGGCTTTTTGCAACGGCGCCTCCTGCAGGCCTTACAGAAGGGGCGGGTGCTAACCGTAGGAATGTGGTCCGTCTTCGGTGGCGTGGCAGTGATGTGTGTCCCCCTCGGGCACGGGTAGTTGAGCTGCTGCTGAAGATGGACTTCAAGGCGGCTGACATCTTTGCCTTGATCCATCCCTATGGTACATCTGAGTTTGATATCAGCTTTGTTCGGCCGGAGGGGCTTGAGCTCTTCTGGTCCAACTATGAGCTGAGATACAACGAGCCCGAGTGGCGGGACTTTGCTGTGCAAGCAGTGTCCCGCCAGAGCGAACTCAAGAAAGTGACCGTTCTTACCCGTAATGAATCACTATCTTGCTTTGACATCATGACCTGGATGAATCGTTATGGAGAGGTACTGGGAGTACCCGAGAAAAATCGTGATGAGTATGGTATCTGGTCAGGGGCCTGGACCTTCATGGTGAAGTTGAGGCGTTCAGGTAACTCAGTCGCCCACATCCCTTCATCAGCCTTCCTGGGGAGGGATCGGATCCTGATCTTCTACCGGGGGCAGCCTAGGCTGTGTCACAGGTGCGGTGACCCCACACATTTCAGCGCAAACTGCACCGTGCAGAAGTGTGCGTTGTGTGGGGGTGTCGGCCATCTCGCTGCATCCTGTACAGGGCAGATTAGGTGTAACCTGTGTGGTGATCTCGGTCACCCGTACAGTCATTGTCCTCTTTCCTTCGCTAATGCGGGCTCAGCCTCAGCGGATGAAAGCCATGAGGCTGAATCTGCTGGGGAGGGGCCTAGCAGAGGTGGAGGAATGGAGGGGCCAGGGAAGAAAGACAGGAAAAAGACGCCTGCCCAGCTAAGGCGTCTAGAGAAGCGTCAACAGGAGAGAGAGCGGGGGGAGTCTCGGGCTGCTGGGACAACCTCTGGCGCTCTCCTAGAGACCACACCTGTCGCTGAGGCCCCAGGGGAGGATGTACTGGATGAGGAGGTCAGGAGGATCGAGAGAGAGGAAGGTGCCACGTCCTCAGACTCCTCCCATTATGAGAGTATGGACGAGGATAATAGGGCGTGGCTAGAGGAAAAGCGTAAGCGTGGCGCCAAAAAGAAGAAAAAGGGTAAAAAGAAGGGAGGTGTAAGATCTTCTCCCTCCCTGACTAAGGTACCCAAGGAAGGTGCAACCGACCCCCCGCTGGTCGAACTTTCAAATCGATTCCTGGCCCTGGATGGAGCGCCTCCTGCCGATGGAGGGGCTGAGGGTGAAGGGCCAGAGGTGGCGGAGCCTGCAGGAGGTGCCGAGTCTCCCCCTGGGGAGTCAGGGTCCTCAGGAGGGGAGACTGGCCCAGAGTCTGGAGACGAGGATGAGGGGGCAGGTCCTGGATCTGCCCCTGAAGCATCAGAGGTGCGGGAGATGGACACCACAATATGTCTAAAAAGGGGGTGTTCATTTCCCGAGGGTGGTGGTAAGATGGGTAAAAAGAAAGCCGTCTAACTCAATCACTCATGATGGCGGCACCCACTCCGTTGACGCTGGCGTCCATTAATGTCGCCAGCATTAAGTCTGATGCGGCTAGATTTGCGGCCTTTGATTTTCTCGGCCGTGTTGAAGCCGACATTTTATTTTTGCAGGAGACCAGGCTGCCAGATTTGGCGGCCGTGTTTAAAGCTAAGAGGGAATGGAGACACGGGCCTTCCTATTGGTCTCTTGCGGCCGAGCCGTATAGCGGAGTGGCGGTACTTTTTACCGCACCGGTAGAATGCCGACGAGTTATTGAGTTAGAAATGGGGAGGTGCCTGATCCTGGATGTCCTCATGAAGGGACAAGAACTTCGTCTTATTAACATCTATGGTCCCCAGTCCAAGTGGGACAGGAAGTGTCTCTTTATGAGGATCAAGCCCTACCTTTTTACAAGTCGGCAGGTGGTCTTTGGAGGGGACTTCAATGCTGTCACGAGGTCCCAGGATAGGGGAGGTTCCAGAGACAAGCTGACTTATGATAGCGTCGCTCTTAATAGCATAGCCAGTGAGGCTCGCCTGGTGGATGTCCACATCCGGCACACCCCAGGCCACGCGGGGTTCACCTATTATAGGGGTAGCTGCAGGTCTAGAATAGACAGGTTTTATTTAAAGGAGGAAGCCATCTCTTCAGCAGTGTCCGTTGTTGAGGTGGAGTTCTCCGACCACTGTTTAATTTTGTTTTCTCTGAATGTTACAGAGACCCCCCGGATGGGAAGAGGCTACTGGAAGCTCAATTCGTCTCTCCTGGAAGAAGCAGAGATAAGACAATCCTTTGAGGACTTTCTTCAGAGCCAGGTACCATTGCTGGGCCTTTGTAGCAGTAAGTCAGAGTGGTGGGAGATGCTCAAGAAAAGGGTGGCGAGATTCTTCCGCCAGCTCTCGAGCCTCAGGAGCCTGGACAGGTACCGCCTGTATCAGGGCCTGAGGAGGAAGCTCGAGCATCTCGTCTCGACTGGAGGTAGTCGTGAGGACATCTCCAGAGTGAAATCCTTGCTGAAGAGGTGTCAGTACGATAGGCACGCATCTTTGGTTTTTGAGAGGGATTACGGGAAATACCGCTCGCCCGACCCTTACAGAAACTGCAAGATGTCAGTGAATGGTAAAGTTGTCACGGGACTGGTTGACAGTACGGGATCCCTGAAAAGGTCCAGATCAGGGATCCTGGAGGTCGTCAGATCCTTCTACTCGCACCTCTTGGGCAGGAAGGATCTAGATCGGGATGTGATGTCGGGTTTCCTGGCTGAAACTGTCCCTGAGCCAGGAGTAGACCCCTCTCTTGATGTTTTGACAGAGATGATCAGGGAAGAGGAAGTCAGCCGGGCGATTGAAGGGCTCGCCCTCAAGAAATCGCCAGGCCCGGATGGCTTAACATCTGAGTTTTATAAGACCTTTAAGGACGCCTTGGTTCCCCTCTTGACTGAGGTATTCAATGAGTGTCTTTCCTCGGGCGCTCTGCCGAAGTCAATGAGGAGGTCAGCCCTGATCATCCTGTCAAAGGGTAAGGACCGATCTCGTGTTGAGAACTGGCGTCCCATAGCGCTTCTCAATACGGACAGAAAGGTTTTGGCAAAGGTGCTGTTTAATCGGCTGGTGCAGTTTGCGCCCCGGCTCCTTTCGGGGACCCAGCACTGCTCTGTTCCAGGCCGCAGTACATTTAGTGCTGTGCTTTGTGTCCGGGAGGCAGTGGAGCAGGGCAGGGCTGGTAACTGGAAGGGGTACTTGCTGTCCTTGGATCAGGCAAAAGCGTTTGATCGGGTTAACCACGAGTACCTCTGGTCTGTCCTTCTGAGGTATGGCCTGCCGGGGGAGTTTGTCAATTGGCTGAAAGTTTTGTACGCAGGGGCAGAGAGTTTCCCGCTTGTGAACGGTTGGATTGGCCGCTCTTTTGAGGTCGGGTCTGGTGTTCGCCAGGGTTGTCCTCTGAGCCCACTTTTATACGTGTTCGCGATTGACCCATTCCTTAGGAGGGTTGATCGTGGGCCGTTGGTGGGAGTCGGGATGGATCGGGCAGCACCGGAAGCCACTCTAAGGGTGGTAGCGTATGCTGATGATGTCACCGTTTTCGTGTCCTCGGGAGGGGAGGCGCAATGGGTGATGTCAGAGGTTGACCGCTACTCAGAGGTTTCTGGGTCCAAGATCAACCGGGATAAGTGTGAGAGTCTCTGGCTGGGAGAGGGAGGTCCAGGCTTTGATCTCCCGGACACTTTTCCAGGGCCCCAGGACTCCGCCAAAGTTCTCGGCATCGAATTCGGCCAGGGGGATTACCCCATGCAAAACTGGGATGGCAGGCTTAAGATCGCCGCTCAGAAGGTGGACCAGTGGAAGGGTTGGTCTTTGACCCTCAGAGAAAGGGTTAATCTGATCAAAACTTACCTGCTCCCGTTACTGATTTATCTGGGCAGTGTGTGCATGTTGCCAGAACCCCTCTGGACTCGGGTCTACAGTCTGTTCTTCCAGCTGTTATGGGGGAATAGGCTGAACCTTATCAAGAGGGAGGTTACTTACCGCACGAGGAGACAAGGAGGGTTGTGTATGGTCAACCCTGTGGTGTTCCTAGTGAATACCTTTCTTAAGATCAATGTAGCAAACCTCTGGAAAGAGAGGGCTCCTCCGTGGGTATACTCCTGCAGGGGATGGTTTCGGCCTTTCTTCCAGGAATGGGAGACAGGAGGGCAAGTGAAGGATCTTCGCACACCGCATGGGCATCTTCCGGCTTACGCTACCCCGGTTCTGAAGGTGATTCGCCGGTGGGGTCTGGGAATGTGGGAGATCAGGACCATGTCGAGGAAAATCCTTGACCAAAGGGTTCTGTTGACCCATTTCCAGAAGCCTCTGGCCCTCAGGGATTGCCCAAGTCGGGATCTGAGGGTGGGTTTGAGTTTATTGAATTCCATCAGGATCCCCTTGAAGTTTTGGGACGTGACTTGGCGCTGCTTCCATGGAAAGCTGTGTGTGAGGGACAATCTGAAGTGTAGGAGCTCTGAGGAAAGGGGTTGTCCCCGGGAGGAGTGCGGTGGCCTGCTGGAGAGCATGGACCACTTCCTGCTTCAGTGCCCCTTTAACACAGAGGTGTACAACCGGGTGGGCGCTTCCATCCATTGGCCCGGGTTGGCCGGTCTCTCCTATGCGGAGTGGGCCTATGGAGCATTCAGAGGCCTGGGTGGCCGGGACCGCTGCACGTTATTCTTAGTTAGTCTAGTGGTCAGGTACCACACGTGGAACGCACGGTGTTTAGTGTCGACGCAGCGTAAAATCCTCCCGGTGGATGAGGTGGTTAGGAACATTTTGGGTGACCTGGTGAAGGTGCGCTCTCTGGAGTATGAGAGGCTGGGCACGGGGAGGGCCTCTCTCCTTTGGAGGGGGTTCTCCTTTAGTGTCCCTTAGTCTGTCATCTCCACTCCTGGTGTTGGGCTGAAGCTGCACTGTAGATTTTTGTTTTGTATCTGAGGTTATAGTGATGTTGGGCTTGCAGGCGCCGAACCTGGGCTTTATGTGGTTTTGATTGATGTTGTTTAGACTTTATTTGTATTCTGTTTTCTTTATGTTATGTTGTAATTACTGTATATATTGTATATAGTTGGGTTTGGGACATAGTGTTAGGTTGGGAGGGGGGTGATGGTGGTGGGACTTATGAACTGACCCTGGACACTGGTCTGGACTACTTAACGCAAACTTTGGACGTTAGACCAGTGTCTGGGGGGAAGGGGAGGGTGCGGGCGAGGGATTTAGTTTAGTGTAGTGTTGTGTGTATTTGTTATTATATATTTAAAAAAAAAAAAAAAAAAAAAAAAAATGGGTGTGGGATGTGGTCTGTGTGGGATGGTTTGTTATTAGAGGGTGTGGGGTGGGTTTATGTATATTTATAGTCATTTATGTTTTATTTGTGGGTGTGGCTTGTCTTATTGTTTATTGGTTTGGTTTAGGTTGTGATAATCGGTTGGGTGGGGGTTGTGGTATTTGGTGTTCATTCATTTCGGTGTATTTTAAGTTATTGTTTTTACTAGGTGTGAATGTGGCTGGACCAGCAGGTAAGAATTTGTATATATTGTATATTATGTTTTTGTATTGTTATGTTTTTTTACTTTTATATAAAATAAAAGATCTACAGGATGTAACTCAGGATCAGTACAGGATAAGTAATGTCATGTATGTACACAGTGACTGCACCAGCAGCAGAATAGTGAGTGCAGCTCTGGAGTATAATACAGGATGTAACTCAGGATCAGTACAGGATCAGTAATGTCATGTATGTACACAGTGATTGCACCAGCAGCAGAATAGTGAGTGCAGCTCTGGAGTATAATACAGGATGTAACTCAGGATCAGTACAGGATAAGTAATGTCATGTATGTACACAGTGACTGCACCAGCAGCAGAATAGTGAGTGCAGCTCTGGAGTATAATACAGGATGTAACTCAGGATCAGTACAGGATAAGTAATGTCATGTATGTACACAGTGACTGCACCAGCAGCAGAATAGTGAGTGCAGCTCTGGAGTATAATACAGGATGTAACTCAGGATCAGTACAGGATAAGTAATGTCATGTATGTACACAGTGACTGCACCAGAAGCAGAATAGCGAGTGCAGCTCTGGGGTATAATACAGGATGTAACTCAGGATCAGTACAGGATAAGTAATGTCATGTATGTACACAGTGACTGCACCAGCAGCAGAATAGTGAGTGCAGCTCTGGGGTATAATACAGGATGTAACTCAGGATCAGTACAGGATAAGTAATGTCATGTATGTACACAGTGACTGCACCAGCAGCAGAATAGTGAGTGCAGCTCTGGGGTATAATACAGGATGTAACTCAGGATCAGTACAGGATAAGTAATGTCATGTATGTACAGTGACTGCACCACCAGCAGAATAGTGAGTGCAGCTCTGGAGTATAATACAGGATGTAACTCAGGATCAGTACAGGGTAAGTAATGTCATGTATGTACACAGTGACTGCACCAGCAGCAGAATAGTGAGTGCAGCTCTGGAGTATAATACAGGATGTAACTCAGGATCAGTACAGGATAAGTAATGTCATGTATGTACACAGTGACTGCACCAGCAGCAGAATAGCGAGTGCAGCTCTGGGGTATAATACAGGATGTAACTCAGGATCAGTACAGGATAAGTAATGTCATGTATGCACACAGTGACTGCACCAGCAGCAGAATAGTGAGTGCAGCTCTGGGGTATAATACAGGATGTAACTCAGGATCAGTACAGGATAAGTAATGTCATGTATGTACACAGTGACTGCACCAGCAGCAGAATAGTGAGTGCAGCTCTGGGGTATAATACAGGATGTAACTCAGGAGCAGTACAGGATATGTAATGTCATGTATGTACACAGTGACTGCACCAGCAGCAGAATAGTGAGTGCAGCTCTGGAGTATAATACAGGATGTAACTCAGGAGCAGTACAGGATAAGTAATGTCATGTATGTACACAGTGACTGCACCAGCAGCAGAATAGTGAGTGCAGCTCTGGAGTATAATACAGGATGTAACTCAGGATCAGTACAGGATAAGTAATGTCATGTATGTACACAGTGACTGCACCAGCAGCAGAATAGTGAGTGCAGCTCTGGGGTATAATACAGGATGTAACTCAGGATCAGTACAGGATAAGTAATGTCATGTATGTACACAGTGACTGCACCAGCAGCAGAATAGTGAGTGCAGCTCTGGGGTATAATACAGGATGTAACTCAGGATCAGTACAGGATAAGTAATGTCATGTATGTACAGTGACTGCACCACCAGCAGAATAGTGAGTGCAGCTCTGGAGTATAATACAGGATGTAACTCAGGATCAGTACAGGGTAAGTAATGTCATGTATGTACACAGTGACTGCACCAGCAGCAGAATAGTGAGTGCAGCTCTGGAGTATAATACAGGATGTAACTCAGGATCAGTACAGGATAAGTAATGTCATGTATGTACACAGTGACTGCACCAGCAGCAGAATAGTGAGTGCAGCTCTGGGGTATAATACAGGATGTAACTCAGGATCAGTACAGGATAAGTAATGTCATGTATGTACACAGTGACTGCACCAGCAGCAGAATAGTGAGTGCAGCTCTGGGGTATAATACAGGATGTAACTCAGGATCAGTACAGGATAAGTAATGTCATGTATGTACAGTGACTGCACCACCAGCAGAATAGTGAGTGCAGCTCTGGAGTATAATACAGGATGTAACTCAGGATCAGTACAGGGTAAGTAATGTCATGTATGTACACAGTGACTGCACCAGCAGCAGGATAGTGAGTGCAGCTCTGGGGTATAATACAGGATGTAACTCAGGATCAGTACAGGATAAGTAATGTCATGTATGTACACAGTGACTGCACCAGCAGCAGAATAGTGAGTGCAGCTCTGGAGTATAATACAGGATGTAACTCAGGATCAGTACAGGATAAGTAATGTCATGTATGTACACAGTGACTGCACCAGCAGCAGAATAGTGAGTGCAGCTCTGGAGTATAATACAGGATGTAACTCAGGATCAGTACAGGATAAGTAATGTCATGTATGTACACAGTGACTGCACCAGCAGCAGAATAGTGAGTGCAGCTCTGGGGTATAATACAGGATGTAACTCAGGATCAGTACAGGATAAGTAATGTCATGTATGTACACAGTGACTGCACCAGCAGCAGAATAGTGAGTGCAGCTCTGGGGTATAATACAGGATGTAACTCAGGATCAGTACAGGATAAGTAATGTCATGTATGTACACAGTGGATGTCTGTAGTTGGTGTCCTGTGGTGTCCGCTCTCTGGAACTACACTTCCCGGCATTCCTTGCTTCTTAGTCACGTGAGCCGCAGCTGCCGGTCGGGAGCGGCCGGATGACGTCACCCGGAGCGGGAGCAGGAGGACTACACTTCCCGGCGTGCTGTGCGGGTCCTGTGACAGGGAGGTGATCGCGGGTTTCCGGGCTGTGTGTCGGTGCTGGTGACGCAGCTCCCGGCCCTCGGAGCCCGCAGGATGGAGGCCGTGCCCCGGATGCCCATGATATGGCTGGACCTGAAGGAGGCCGGGGAGTTTGGCTTCAACCAGGCGGTAAAACAGGTGAGAGGCCGCGGGAGGAGGAGAGAGGAGCCGGCACCGGGGGAGGAGGATTAGGTGGTACCTGAGGGGTCTACAGGGGGTAGAGTATGGGGCCGCAGGCTCTTTATGGGGGAGGGAAGGGGCGGGGATGTCCCAGAGTCTGGGGGGAGGGAAGGGGCGGGGACGTCCCAGAGTCTGGGGGGAGGGAAGGGACGGGGGCACGTCCCGGAGTCTGGGGGGAGGGAGGGGGCGGGGGCACGTCCCGGAGTCTGGGGGGAGGGAGGGGGCGGGGGCACGTCCCGGAGTCTGGGGGGAGGGAGGGGGCGGGGGCACGTCCCGGAGTCTGGGGGGAGGGAGGGGGCGGGGGCACGTCCCGGAGTCTGGGGGGAGGGAGGGGGCGGGGCACGTCCCGGAGTCTGGGGGGAGGGAGGGGGCGGGGGCACGTCCCGGAGTCTGGGGGGAGGGAGGGGGCGGGGGCACGTCCCGGAGTCTGGGGGGAGGGAGGGGGCGGGGGCACGTCCCGGAGTCTGGGGGGAGGGAGGGGGCGGGGGCACGTCCCGGAGTCTGGGGGGAGGGAAGGGGCGGGGGCACGTCCCGGAGTCTGGGGGGAGGGAGGGGGCGGGGGCACGTCCTGGAGTCTGGGGGGAGGGAAGGGGCGGGGGCACGTCCTGGAGTCTGGGGGGAGGGAAGGGGCGGGGGCACGTCCTGGAGTCTGGGGGGAGGGAAGGGGCGGGGGCACGTCCTGGAGTCTGGGGGGAGGGAAGGGGCGGGGGCACGTCCTGGAGTCTGGGGGGAGGGAGGGGGCGGGGACGTCCTGGAGTCTGGGGGGAGGGAGGGGGCGGGGGCACGTCCTGGAGTCTGGGGGGAGGGAGGGGGCGGGGGCACGTCCTGGAGTCTGGGGGGAGGGAAGGGGCGGGGACGTCCTGGAGTCTGGGGGGAGGGAGGGGGCGGGGGCACGTCCTGGAGTCTGGGGGGAGGGAGGGGGCGGGGCACGTCCTGGAGTCTGGGGGGAGGGAAGGGGCGGGGGCACATCCTGGAGTCTGGGGGGAGGGAAGGGGCGGGGACGTCCTGGAGTCTGGGGGGAGGGAGGGGGCGGGGGCACGTCCTGGAGTCTGGGGGGAGGGAGGGGGCGGGGCACGTCCTGGAGTCTGGGGGGAGGGAAGGGGCGGGGGCACATCCTGGAGTCTGGGGGGAGGGAAGGGGCGGGGACGTCCTGGAGTCTGGGGGGAGGGAGGGGGCGGGGGCACGTCCTGGAGTCTGGGGGGAGGGAGGGGGCGGGGCACGTCCTGGAGTCTGGGGGGAGGGAAGGGGCGGGGGCACATCCTGGAGTCTGGGGGGAGGGAAGGGGCGGGGACGTCCTGGAGTCGTGTGATACTTAAAGGGACAGGACTGAGCCAAAGGAGCAAAGATCCCAAGTCACTACAGCGCACCAGCAGCCGGGAGACAGGGTGAGCTGTGTGCGTCAGGACCTGTCATTGCTGTCAGAGAATAGCCCTAGAGCAGATCACAGCTGAGGATTTGTTACTGTTGTATCCGGCTTGGACACTGCAGAGGAGCGGGAACTGACGGTTTCCTTTACTTTACAGTTTGTTCTGAAGAATTATGGAGAAAATCCCGAAAACTACAACGAAGAACTGAAGAAACTGGATCAACTGAGACAGGTGACCCCCAGAGAGCGGACACCCATCATCCCTGACCCCAGGAGCTCACTATCTAATCTCCCATCACACACAATGTATCACTCCCATCATCCCTGACCCCAGGAGCTCACTATCTAATCTCCCATCACACACAATGTATCACTCCCATCATCCCTGACCCCAGGAGCTCACTATCTAATCTCACTTTCACACACAATGTATCACTCCCATCATCCCTGACCCCAGGAGCTCACTATCTAATCTCACTTTCACACACAATGTATCACTCCCATCATCCCTGACCCCAGGAGCTCACTATCTAATCTATCACACACAATGTATCACTCCCATCATCCCTGACCCCAGGAGCTCACAATCTAATCTCCCATCACACACAATGTATCACTCCCATCATCCCTGACCCCAGGAGCTCACTATCTAATCTCACTATCACACACAATGTATCACTCCCATCATCCCCTCTGTGTGTAGTTAACCCTTTCCTCCCTGCAGAGCGCAGTGAACGTGCCCCGGGACTTTGAGGGATGCAGCGTCCTGCGGAAGTATTTTGGGCAGCTCCATTACCTGCAGAGCCGGATCCCCATGGGGGTGGAGCAGGAGGCGGCGGTGCCCATCACATGGTAAGTGTCCAGGGCTGGAGCAATGAGCTGCTATACCAGACAGAGCCGGAGGACACGGGTGACGCTGGATTTTTTAATTCTGGACAAACTTTTAAAAGGATTTTCCCATGAAAGAAAATTCTCCAGTCTCATCCCCAGTGATTTATAAAGATCATTTTAACCCCTCACTTTACAATGTTACTCAGTGTTATTGCTGGTTTAGCTCCTATCACTCAGTGATGGTCGGTGTAAGATCCCAGAGTGTGAGCGGAAACTCTCTGAGAAGACACTTCCATGATCCCTCTAGTGCTGTGAGATGCTGTGTGCTGACAATGTGCTTAGGTTATCAGGGTACAGGGTTTATCTACACTTTCATTTACCTTCTGACCATTCACTAGTATCTGATACATAGAAAGAGCGATGAGATCCATGAGATGCATATTACACACCATGACATTGTCAGCTCTGCTATATGCCTCCCTCCCCTTTATAAAGACCTTATCTGCCGGTAGTTTTACTCTCCTCACGCTGTCTGTGTATATATATATATCTGTGTGTATAGATGCGGTTGCAGTAGATCATAGTGCCCCTTCCTCTGGCACCAGGACCATGTTCCTCTGTGTGGCCGCCTGGTGCTGTGGTGGCAGGAGATGTTGGCAGCGCCCTCCGCTGGCACTATGATGGCAGTGCCCTTCTCTGTGCTGCCGTTTTAAGTGACTTTCTTTTCCTTTTTAGGACTGAAATTTTCTCTGGGAAGCCGGTGACGCACGGGGACATCAAGTATGAGCAGGCCTGCGTCCTGTACAATCTGGGTAGGTGAAGGGGGGCCTCTGATATAATGGGGGTGTATAGCGCCCCCATCACGTGTGGAGTAAAGTGTCAGAACATCTTAGTGTGTGATGATTACTGGGTTCAGCCTGGACGCTGATATGGGGGAGGGGGGTCCGTTGAATCGTGTTCATGGCGACTGATGCTATGGGGGGCGTCGTATACATGGTGGCTGATACTGGGGGGTCTGTCATATACCTGGTGGCTGATACTGGGGGGTCTGTCATATACCTGGCGGCTGATACTGGGGGTTCCCCCACCCGGCTGTGCAGTATGAGCCTGTATATTACTCTCTGTATCTCCAACATATTGGGGTCTTGTGAATTCTGATCACAATCTTATCTGCTGCAGGCGCCTTACACTCCATGCTGGGGGCCATGGACAAGAGAGTCTCCGAGGAGGTGAGAACCTGCGGCTCCGCTGTGCTGCCTGTCACTGATTATCCCTAAACTCCTCCTCCTTTGCTCTTATTGTAAATGATTATCCCTAAACTCCTCCTCCTTTGCTCTTCCTGTCAGTGATTATCCTGTTGCTGCTCCTCCTTTGCCCCGCCCCTCTGTCATGGCCCCACCCCTCTGACTTTGGTGTCTCTTGCAGGGGATGAAGATCTCGTGCACTCACTTCCAGTGTGCGGCCGGAGCCTTCTCCTACCTGAGGGATCACTTCACTCATTCCTACAGCGTGGACATGAGTCACCAGATCCTGAACCTCAACATCAACCTCATGCTGGTGAGAGCAGGGCTGTCGTTACAATGTGGCCACAGGGATCTGCTGGTCATGTGACGGGGGACCAGAGATGTCCCGCACATTTAGGGTTAATCCACATCAGTGGGAGTAGACTGATGGCAGATTATTAGATTGTTCTCAGTGATCGGACCCCCCTTAATGCTGCCCTCTCCCCCCCAGGGTCAGGCCCAGGAGTGTCTGCTGGAGAAGTCCATGCTGGATAACAGGAAGAGCTTCCTGGTGGCCAGGATCAGTGCCCAGGTGAGAGGCCGTGGCCGTGTGCCCACCCCATGCCCTGTGCCCGGGGGCGCTCAGTAACGCCTCTTCCAACCCCTCTCACCAGGTGGTGGATTATTACAAGGAGGCGTGCCGCGCCCTGGAGAACTCGGACACCGCCTCACTCCTTGGGAAGATCCAGAAGGACTGGAAGAAACTGGTGCAGATGAAGATTTACTACTTTGCAGCCATTGCCCATGTGAGTGGCACAGCAGACACAGGAGGCTCGATGTACCCCATTCACATTGTTCCCAGTCCTATCCTGAACACTCTCACAGCAGAGGCTTTGTTGCAATGTAATCGGTCTCCGGCCTTGTTTTTTCCTCTTGTATAAATACAGAAGAATATACTGAAGGCCTGGATAGGTGAGACTGGATGCAACTGTGACAAACTTCAGCTGTGAACACGAGGTCTAGGCAGGAGGATTCTCTGGATGTGAATGGTTATAACATAGCGTTGTAGGATTAAAGCGTTACTCTGAAGTGGTCCAGCCAATCAAGACACAGGATCCCCGGCTAAAACCTCTCCTCAGTGTTACTGCTATACAACACAGATGTGACCGTAACCTGACAAAATTCCATGTCAGTATTACATCCTTACATCTGTACTAACATGTATTACAGATTATTATATATATGTTACACAGACCTATAATATATTACAGCTTCATGACTACTATACACATGATCTGCTCTGATGGATGTGTCCGCCATCACTCTGCCCTCTGTCAGTAAAGAGAAAGATAAGAAAGCAGCAGCTGACATGCAGGAGGATGGAGGAGACATAGCACACACTGGGAAGTCTCATCCTGTATGTTAGACTGCACTGGAGACTGTAGTCTTGTCAAAGCCTAGACAGAAGTTGGTGGCATGCTATCGCTCCGATCCGGGCTTCATGTAAACAAACATGGTCGTGGAAGCAGCTCTGCCGAGGTGGCCGGCCACGCACACCCGTCTCTATTCACAGCATTGTGTATACGGGATGGATGGGTGTCGGGTCCGGCCAGAAGCTGAATGCACCGCTGTTTCTGTGACCATGTTTGTTTACATGGGGCACAGAGCGGAGCGATAGCAACGACGGGGGGTAAGTACATGTTTTGGTTTTTTTTTTTTAAAGCAGCCCCCTCCCGGCGACGTTCTTCTTTTTTTTTTTTTTTATAAATTCTCGGACAACCCCTTTAATTAATCTGAGCAGCTGCAGGGAGAGGAGGTCGACTGGGTGCAGGAACATGAGGGCAGACTGTAGACTGGACAGAGCCGACATGAAGGAGCTGCTTCCTGTAATTACTAAGAGATGGGAACAAACATTGCATTGCCCCTCCCCCTTTATCCGTAGCCTGCATCTCCTGTTTCACTCTCGGGAACTAGAATGCAAGGCTGATGGAAGAGGGGCTGAGAAAGGCAGAAAGCAGAAACCGCTGCAATAAGGTAATGTATATAGGGAAAATGTTAGTTTTGCTTTATTCCTCTGGACCCCACTGATCGGCGGAGCAGCCCCTATCCCTTATTTCCTAGTTATTTATGTGTTATTGCAGCCCCACCGCTCGGTCACGGCATCTGATCCTTTTAGAGAAATGTTTCCATACAATTCTTTTTCTCCTTTTCCAGCTGCACATGGGGAAACAGGCGGAAGAGCAGCAGAAATATGGCGAGCAGGTAGGTGCCTCATCCCCCCCCCATCCTGAGCTGCAGATACCTGGTGGGGGGGGGTTACAGGGGCTTCAGTAACACAGGGAGGTAATCCATATAAATATGTCATAGTTCCACTGTCTGCACATCACCAGCAGAATAGTGAGTGCAGCTCTGGAGTATAGTAGAGAAGCATAATTCTGCACCTAATCTGACATGGTGCTCTGGGTGGGGGTTATATTCTGTAATTGCCCCACTCCCATTGCAGTCTCTGGATTATCTATCTGTTCCCTCCATCTTCCCAGGTTGCATATTTGCAGAGCGCTTTGGACAAACTTAATGAAGCGATAAAACAATCTAAGGTAAGACCCAAACGTCTTGTGGTGACACAGGTGAGGAACTCGCAGTGTACGGGATAATCCATGCCGGTATCTCCCCTCCAGGGTCAGCCCTCCACCGTGCAGGAAGCCCTTCGCTTCACCATGGATGTGATTGGTGGCAAGTAAGTGACAAAACGTGCCGCAAGGAAGCGGCTACAACTCTGAACCTTTGTAGGTCGCACTTGTGATTTTCTTATGGATTTTGCAATTGTAAGACCTCTGCTTGCTGCCAGTTCTGTGGTCATTTCCTTTCTGGTTGTAATTTGCAGGTTTAATTCTGCCAAGAAGGACAATGATTTCATCTACCACGAGTCTGTGCCAGCGCTGGACACCCTGCAGGCTGTGAAAGGTGAGCTCCGCCCCCTCGGATCCCTGCATCCGGCTAGTAATGTGATGGATGGCAGCAGTGACATCTACATGTTATTCAGATGTTTTTGTGCGTGTTTTAGGGGCTCCCTTAGTGAAGGCTCTTCCTGTGAATCCCACTGATCCTGCCGTGACTGGTCCTGATATTTTCTCTAAACTGGTCCCTATGGCGGCCCATGAGGCCTCATCACTCTACAGGTAAGTAGTGAAGCCTAAGACGACCACAAAGAAGCATGACTGCACTCACTCCCCTGCAGATCATCCAACCTATGTGTCCTGCTGTTAATCCCATGATGCTTCCCTGAAGTCTGAAATGCACAGCTAGACCCGTACCATGTGTGCCTGTCAGGACCGTTACAGGAATGGATAATTCTAGTCATGTTGTCCTGTAATGCCCGTGTTATGACGGCGAATATCTGACCCTCTTATCTCTGTACAGTGAGGAAAAAGCCAAACTCCTGCGAGACGTCATGGCCAAGATAGATGCAAAGAACGAAATCCTGGAGTAAGTTCACTTTACACTTGTAATCCCAATCTATCACCCAATTAATGGTTGTAAGGAACAGTGCAGTTACTGAACCAGCAGGGGATGCTGGGAAACAAGCGCTACATGTGTGCAAGATAAAGTAAGTGAACCCTGGGGAATGTGCCGTATTCTGCTTTGATTTCTTGATACATTTTAATACATTGTAACAAGACTAGTAACATACATAATGTTACAGCGATCGCGGTCATCACAGGGAATTCCAAAATGTTCACTCACTTTTCCTTGCAGTCTTACCCTCACAAGCAGCGCTTAGCTTTCAGTAGCTCCAGAGCTGAAATCGCTCTTCACATGTTTTTCTGCAGTCAGTTCACGGACTCCCTGCAGCTGGATCCGGATACGGTGGATAACCTGGAGCTGTACAGCCACATCCCACCATCCCTGATGGAGAAGTGCGCGGCGCTGAGCGTGCGGCCCGATACTGTCAAGAGCCTGGTCCAGTCCATGCAGGGTAAGTGTGCCCCCCCCCCCCCCCGGCATCTCCCGGACTTCACATATGTAATAATTGTTCTCCTCCTCCAGCGCTCTCAGGAGTGTTCACCGATGTTGAAGCGTCTCTGAAAGACATTAAAGAACTTCTAGATGAAGAGGAGAAGGAAGAGAGAAAATTGCAGGATGAAGTAGGGAAAATAAATGTCCCCCCAACCTCTCCCCCGGCAATGGTGGAAGTGAGCAAAGACTGGTCCAAGTACATGGAGGTGCACGAGAAGGCGAGCTTCACCAACACCGAGCTGCACAAAGCCATGAACCTGCACATCAGCAACCTGCGCCTCCTGAGCGGACCCCTGGAGCAGCTCCAGCAAGCACTGCCAGCCCCCACACTGACCGAGGGTGAGCCCCCCATAGTCCCACTGACAGGAGGTTCCTGGTAACAAAGTAACAAATTCCATTCTAAAGGTTATATGTAAGAAGTGTACTGACTGTACTGACCCCGAATTACATCCTGTATTATACCCCAGAGCTGCACTCACTATTCTGCTGCTGGTGCAGTCACTGTACATACATGACATTACTTATCCTGTACTGATCCTGAGTTACATCCTGCATTATACCCCAGAGCTGCACTCACTATTCTGCTGCTGGTGCAGTCACTGTGTACATACATGACATTACTTATCCTGTACTGATCCTGAGTTACATCCTGTATTATACCCCAGAGCTGCACTCACTATTCTGCTGCTGGTGCAGTCACTGTGTACATACATGACATTACTTATCCTGTACTGATCCTGAGTTACATCCTGTATTATACTCCAGAGCTGCACTTACTATTCTGCTGCTGGTGTAGTCACTGTGTACATACATGACATTACTTATCCTGTACTGATCCTGAGTTACATCCTGTATTATACTCCAGGGCTGCACTCACTATTCTGCTGCTGGTGCAGTCACTGTGCACATACATGACATTACTTATCCTGTACTGATCCTGAGTTACATCCTGTATTATACCCCAGAGCTGCACTCACTATTCTGCTGCTGGTGCAGTCACTGTACATACATGACATTACTTATCCTGTACTGATCCTGAGTTACATCCTGTATTATACCCCACAGCTGCACTCACTATTCTGCTGCTGGTGCAGTCACTGTGTACATACATGACATTACTTATCCTGTACTGATCCTGAGTTACATCCTGTATTATACTCCAGAGCTGCACTCACTATTCTGCTGCTGGTGCAGTCACTGTGTACATACATGACATTACTTATCCTGTACTGATCCTGAGTTACATCCTGTATTATACCCCAGAGCTGCACTCACTATTCTGCTGGTGCAGTCACTGTGTACATACATGACATTACTTATCCTGTACTGATCCTGAGTTACTCACTATTCTGCTGGAGGAGTCACTGTGTATGTTGCTTTCTTACAGATGACAAGTCTGTACTGCAGAACCTGAAGAGGATCCTGGGGAAGGTGCATGAAATGCGTGAGCAGCGTCTGTCACTGGAGCAGCAGCTGCGGGACACCATACAGAAGGATGACATCACAACTTCTCTTGTCACCACTGACCGGTCAGAGATGAAGGTGAGGTTGCTGTACTTCATCCTGAGCCTCCTGGTGCTTGAATATATGACATAACATGTTTAATCCCATCACTTTTTCCTCCAGAAACTCTTTGCTGAGCAGCTGAAGAAGTATGATCAGCTGAAGGTTTACATCGATCAGAACCTGTCGGCCCAGGAGAACATCCTGAAGGCTCTGACCGAAGCCAACGTCAAGTACGCCCCCATCAGGAAGGTCCTGGCAGAGTCTGAGCAGAAGTAAGATCCTCTCCTGTAGGGGGCGCTAATGCCTTGCAGGGCTTTATGATACATCTCTCCATCCATGTGTCAGGTGGAACCACACGGTGCAGACGCTGATCTCCTCCTACGAGGCCTACGAGGATCTGATGAAGAAGTGCCAGGAGGGACGGGACTTCTATGCAGACCTGGAGAGTAAAGTGGGGAAGCTTCTGGAGAAGGCGCGGGCAGTGTCCGAGGTGTCCCAAGCCGGGCGCCAGCAGATCCTGGAGCGGTAATCCCTCCTCTTTATTCATTATGTATGACAAGCTCCACCTCTTTGTCCGCTAAATCTGTTTATGTCTCCCTTATAGGGAAATGAAGAAGAAGCCGCCGCCTCGTCCCACAGCCCCCAAGCCCTCGCTGGAGAAGAAGGACGCGGAGATCCTCCCTGCGGCTGATCTGACCGACATGCAGCAGTTCTCCTCCCTCTTCCTGTCCGACCTTCCTGAGGAGCTGAAGAGCCTCCCCCCCGATGCCCTGCTGGCACACCTCGATCGCCTGACGGCCGATGCCATGGCCGCCTTTCCAGTGGATCCAGTCGCTGCGTACGGGGGAGTAAGACTTCCTGGCGCTGACACTTACAGAACTGGTAGAACGGCCACTGCTCCCCTGCCGGACCCACAAGCTGCACCTTTCACCCAGGCTCCGTATGCTGCATTGCCCGGGCACGTGCCACAGATGGTTGCGGGTTCTGTTCCCGGTCGGCCGTTCCCTCCTTATTGTAACCTTCCTCCGGTCAGCTCTGGCACTGCTGTCCCCCCACCATTGAGGCTTCCCTGTGTCAGCGGAGCCGGGCAGGTACCAACCTCTTCTGTATACTCTGCTGGAGTGCCACCTGCTCCACCACATCCAGCATCTGCACCGATGGCGCCAGGGTACATGCCCCCCCAGAGAACCTCACCACAGCACATGCCCATGCCAGTCCCTGGCGCTGCTCCTTTACCTAACCATTTTACGCCTCACCCTGCACCTGGCTTTGGCATAGGACAAGCGCCATCCGCATTATCTGGCCCTATGAACCATGGCATGCCAAAGCCACCGCTGGCAAACAACATGCGACCTCAGATGGCACCAGGCATTCGGCCCGCCACTACTACAGTAGACAGTATTCAGGGGCCCATCTCCAGCTACACCGCACCCAGGATGCCGCTCAATAACCTGCCCCCCAGCCATTCCCAGGGCGGTTATATGGGCGCTCATGTGCATCCAGCAGTGGGGCAGGGCCACCCCTTCCCATATCCCCAGGGTGGGCACCCGCACTATCCCCCACCACCTACACATCTACCCCAAGGCCACACAAACCAAATGTTTCATTTTGCTGGGCAGCCCCAACCTCAAATGGACAAGGCCCCCCAGGCTCTCCCTGGACAATCTCCGTATGCAGCTCCTGTACAGCGCCCGTTCACCCCTCAGACCAGAGCCCCCTACCACCCACAGCAGCCAGCACCTTACCAACCGGGGCAGCCGGCACATGTGCCTCTAGTGAAGCCTCAGCAGCAATATCAGCAGTTTCCCCCCCAGCACCCGGCGCTGCCCCCTCCTCACTTAATGCCGCAGCAGTATCCAGTGGTTCGCCAGGACAAACCATCTCAGCAGCCGCTACATACAACATATCCTGGCGCTGTGCCCATACAGACTGTGCCCCTACCCATGAGTCAAGCATCTCAGATACTTCCCCACGCTGCTGTGCCTCCAGGACCTGCCCCTCAGGTTGCCTCCAGTATGCCATTTGCCCCTCCTGCTAGACATGCCCTTCCTCCATCCAATACTGTAATGAATGCAATGCCTTCTGGTCCCCAGATGCCAATGGGTGCCCCAGCACCCCCACCCCTTACTCATCGTGTGCAGCCTCCGGGCAGCCCAGCCCTCAGCCAGCTTCCAGGGGGCGCCATTGTGTCAGGTGCCCCCGCCATTCCTTCTCCTGCCCCCTCCCCTCAGCCGTCTCTGGTAGCACAGCCTCCAGCAGGTCTGTCATCCTCCGCACCTACCTCTACCACCCTGCCCCCGAGACCCCCGCCATCACTAACGCCAGGAACCGCGCCTCTAAGCCAGCCGTCCTCTGATGCCGTCTTTCACCGACAGAGCTCCACCACTGACGACCTCCTGTCCTCTAGCCCAGAGAGCCAACATGGCGGCTCCAAAACATCCGTGGGCCAGCCGCTCCTGCAGCCCACCAAGGCGGATTCTAAGGATGGGCTCAAACCCAAGGGCATCCAGATCATCGAGAACGACCCGTATGAGAAGCCGGAGCACATCATGCGGCTCCTGTCTGAGCTCGATCGCTTCCGGCTGGTGGTGGCGGCTCTGGACAAAGCTGTGCCCGGTGCGGCCACCCAACTGGATGCCATGTGGAAAGAGTTCCAAGACGCCCAAGAGAAGGAGGCCCGAAACCTATCAATCGCCATCGCCCGATGTTACAGCATGAAGAACCGCCACCAGGACATCATGCCCTACGACAAGAACCGCATCGTCTTACAGTCCGGGAAAGACGACTACATCAACGCCAGTAAGATCGAAGACTTGTCTCCGTACTGCCCGACCATCATCGCCACCCAGGCTCCGCTGGTAGGAACCGCATCCGACTTCTGGCTGATGATTTATGAGCAGAAGGTGTCCCTGATCGTCATGCTGGTGTCTGACCTGGAGATCGAGAAGGTGAGGACGTCCTCCAGGGGACACCAGGACTATGGGCGCCTGTGGGGGACTGGTCTTCTGCAGCCTTCATGTATCCTACACTGCAGCGGCTCCGTAAATCCTACAGAAGAATCCAGACTTTTCTGGGATAGTTGGAGGTTTCTTTACCTTAGTTGTGGCCGATGGAGCGAGCTGTCGGGTGACTCGCAGGCTGCAGTGTAGGAGAATGCACGACGGCTGCAGAAGACGCACACAGACGCATTATTAGATTTGATATTGTAACCAATTTGCCGCCTGAAGGTGTCAGTCGCCTTTTCGGGGCTTGTATCTGCGGAGCAGCGCAGGCGTCTCCGATTCTGTGCAGTTCTACAACTTTTTAACTCTTTGGTTTTCTTCCTCATCAGCAAAAAGTTGTGCGCTACTTTCCCACGGAGCGCGGGCAGCCGGTGCTTCACGGACACGTCACGCTGACGCTGACCAGCCACAAGGTCGCTGACACGCATGTGGAGCGCGTCATATCCCTGCAGTACAAGGACCAGAGCCTGAAACGCTCCATCATCCACCTGCAGTTCACATCCTGGCCTGAGCTGTGAGTAGCCTGTAATGTACAAGCAGCGGACTACAAGTCCCAGGACACCCGACCACGTGTCCTGCTGAGCCACCCAATGTATGCTGATGAATGGCTTTGGCACTAGGATTTTTCTTCATAAGAGCTGTGTACACAAAACGACAGAAAGGAACCTGTCAGCAGGTGTGACCCCACAGACCTCACACTGCTGTGCTCTGTGCTCTCTGCAGCCAGTGTTATGTACTGTCCCTGGAGAGATGTGTAATCAGACCTCACACTGCTGTGCTCTGTGCTCTCTGCAGCCAGTGTTATGTATTGTCCCTGGAGAGATGTGTAATCAGACCTCACACTGCTGTGCTCTGTGCTCTCTGCAGCCAGTGTTATGTATTGTCCCTGGAGAGATGTGTAACCAGACCTCACACTGCTGTGCTCTGTGCTCTCTGCAGCCAGTGTTATGTATTGTCCCTGGAGAGATGTGTAAATCAGTCCTCACACTGCTGTGCTCTGCTCTCTGCAGCCAGTGTTATGTATTGTCCCTGGAGAGATGTGTAATCAGACCTCACACTGCTGTGCTCTGTGCTCTCTGCAGCCAGTGTTATGTATTGTCCCTGGAGAGATGTGTAACCAGACCTCACACTGCTGTGCTCTGTGCTCTCTGCAGCCAGTGTTATGTATTGTCCCTGGAGAGATGTGTAAATCAGTCCTCACACTGCTGTGCTCTGCTCTCTGCAGCCAGTGTTATGTATTGTCCCTGGAGAGATGTGTAAATCAGTCCTCACACTGCTGTGCTCTGTGCTCTCTGTGCTGCACAGAGCACAGCAGTGTGAGGTCTGATTACACATCTCTCCAGGGACAGTACATAACACTGGCTGCAGAGAGCACAGCAGTGTGAGGTCTGATTATACATCTCTCCAGGGACAATACATAACACTGGCTGCAGGAAGCACAGAGCACAGCAGTGTGAGGTCTGATTACACATCTCTCCAGGGACAGTACATAACACTGGCTGCAGAGAGCACAGAGCACAGCAGTGTGAGGTCTGATTACACATCTCTCCAGGGACAGTACATAACACTGGCTGCAGGAAGCACAGAGCACAGCAGTGTGAGGTCTGATTACACATCTCTCCAGGGACAATACATAACACTGGCTGCAGAGAGCACAGAGCACAGCAGTGTGAGGTCTGATTACACATCTATCCAGAAACAGTACATAACACTGGCTGCAGAGAGCACAGAGCACAGCAGTGTGAGGTCTGATTACACATCTCTCCAGGGACAATACATAACACTGGCTGCAGAGAGCACAGCAGTGTGAGGTCTGATTACACATCTCTCCAGGGACAATACATAACACTGGCTGCAGAGAGCACAGAGCACAGCAGTGTGAGGTCTGATTACACATCTCTCCAGGGACAATACATAACACTGGCTGCAGGAAGCACAGAGCACAGCAGTGTGAGGTCTGATTACACATCTCTCCAGGGACAGTACATAACACTGGCTGCAGGAAGCACAGAGCACAGCAGTGTGAGGTCTGATTACACATCTCTCCAGGGACAATACATAACACTGGCTGCAGAGAGCACAGAACACAGCAGTGTGAGGTCTGATTACACATCTCTCCAGGGACAATACATAACACTGGCTGCAGAGAGCACGGAGCACAGAAGTGTGAGGTCTGATTACACATCTCTCCATCTCTCACCTGCTGACGGTTTCCCCCTCCATGTTCTGAGTTTGGGTGGTCTCTTGCAGGGGTCTTCCTGACAGTAAGGGGAACTTGCTGCGTTTTATCCAGGACGTCCATAAACACTACCTGCACCAGCGCCCCCTGCACATGCCCATCGTAGTGCACTGCAGGTGAGTGATCTTTGTACCTCTGGAAGTACTTACCTGCTACTTAAATGCTGTATGTGAGCTGCAGCAGTTTTATGTGTCTCCCCTTGTTCTGCTGCAGTTCTGGTGTGGGCCGGACCGGAGCCTTCTGCCTCCTCTATGCCGCGGTGCAGGAGGTGGAGGCCGGCAATGGGATCCCGGACCTGGCGCAGCTGGTGAAGAAGATGAGGCAGCAGAGGAAGCACATGCTGCAGGAGAAGGTAGGTGACCCCCAGTCTGTGCGCTGCTTGTGCTGCGGCTGCTCTCTAATCCTGGGCTCTGTCCATGTAGATCCACCTGAAGTTCTGCTACGAGGCGGTTCTGAAGCACGCAGAGCAGGTCCTGCAGAGACACGGCTTCTACACCCCATCCACCAGCAAGCCCCAGCCCAGCGCAGCACAGAAGGTCAGTCCTCCATGCTGTACACTGCAGCTCTGCTCTATGGTCAGTCCTCCATGCTGTACACTGCAGCTCTGCTCTATGGTCAGTCCTCCATGCTGTACACTGCAGCTCTGCTCTATGGTCAGTCCTCCCGTCTGTACACTGCATCCCTGCTCTATGGTCAGTCCTACCGTCTGTACACTGCATCCCTGCTCTATGGTCAGTCCTACCGTCTGTACACTGCAGCTCTGCTCTATGGTCAGTCTTCCATGCTGTACACTGCAGCTCTGCTCTATGGTCAGTCCTCCATGCTGTACACTGCAGCTCTGCTCTACGGTCGGTCCTCTGTGCTGTACACTGCAGCTCTGCTCTGTGGTCGGTCCTCCCGTCTGTACACTGCAGCTCTGCTCTGTGGTCGGTCCTCTGTGCTGTACACTGCAGCTCTGCTCTGTGGTCGGTCCTCTCTGCTCTATGGTCGGTCCTCCGTGCTGTACGCTGCAGCTCTGCTCTGTGGTCGGTCCTCCGTGCTGTACGCTGCAGCTCTGCTCTGTGGTCGGTCCTCCGTGCTGTACGCTGCAGCTCTGCTCTGTGGTCGGTCCTCCGTGCTGTACGCTGCAGCTCTGCTCTATGGTCGGTCCTCCGTGCTGTACGCTGCAGCTCTGCTCTATGGTCGGTCCTCCGTGCTGTACGCTGCAGCTCTGCTCTATGGTCGGTCCTCCGTGCTGGACGCTGCAGCTCTGCTCTGTGGTCAGTCCTCTCTGCTCTATGGTCGGTCCTCTCTGCTCTGTGGTCGGTCCTCTCTGCTCTGTGGTCGGTCCTCTCTGCTCTGTGGTCGGTCCTCTCTGCTCTGTGGTCGGTCCTCTCTGCTCTGTGGTCGGTCCTCTCTGCTCTGTGGTCGGTCCTCTCTGCTCTGTGGTCGGTCCTCTCTGCTCTGTGGTCGGTCCTCTCCGCTCTGTGGTCGGTCCTCTCCGCTCTGTGGTCGGTCCTCTCCGCTCTGTGGTCGGTCCTCTCCGCTCTGTGGTCGGTCCTCTCCGCTCTGTGGTCGGTCCTCTCCGCTCTGTGGTCGGTCCTCTCCGCTCTGTGGTCGGTCCTCTCCGCTCTGTGGTCGGTCCTCTCCGCTCTGTGGTCGGTCCTCTCCGCTCTGTGGTCGGTCCTCTCCGCTCTGTGGTCGGTCCTCTCCGCTCTGTGGTCGGTCCTCTCCGCTCTGTGGTCGGTCCTCTCCGCTCTGTGGTCGGTCCTCTCCGCTCTGTGGTCGGTCCTCTCCGCTCTGTGGTCGGTCCTCTCCGCTCTGTGGTCGGTCCTCTCCGCTCTGTGGTCGGTCCTCTCCGCTCTGTGGTCGGTCCTCTCCGCTCTGTGGTCGGTCCTCCGTGCTGTACACTGCAGCTCTGCTCTATGGTCAGTGGTTCTGGGTTTGATATTATTCTCTTCTTCCTTTTGCAGATCTATGGTGCTCAGGACCCGCAGGACATTGTGCTGGGGGGGGATATGCCCATCAGCTCCATCCAGGCCACCATTGCCAAGCTGAGCATAAGGCCGAGCTCCGGGGGCCCTGAGCTCCTCAACCATTACCAGCCGCTCCAGGAGACCACCGAGCCGCCGACCCCTGAGGTCACACAGACGCTGCTGCCCCCCAGCTCCTCCCAGCCCGATCTCACCGCTCCACTAATACCGGAACCAGAGACCCCTCCCATCCAGTCCACCACCAACGGTCCAAGCGCAGCCCCTGCAGAAGCCCTCGACAGTCACGAGCCGCCCCCAGCTCCCCCCTCAGCCTCACCCCCTCAATCATCCTCATCCCTGACCCTGCTCGCCTCTCTGACCCCTGAGACCTTTAACCTGGACAGCTCCCAGCGCGGGAAGCAGAAGATGAACAAGCAGAGCTTCCTGCAACCCCAGAACGGGAGCGGCCTGGCCCGAGGCGGCAAATCTGGAGACGACCCTCTCAATATGTTGGACCCGCTGTGGACTCTCAACAAAACCTAAGACCCCGGGGGCGGGGGAACCAAGAGAGACTATTACCCTGTAACTTCTCTACACTCCCTGACCCCTCCGGTGACCCCACAACTTCCACAGCCTTAATGTGACACTAAACTGAGACGTGGAGGAGCTGGGTCTGAGCCCCGTCCTGGGGGTCTCCAGTAAATTATCACAATCTATGTCTGTATGTCTGGTCTTATGTAGGTGGGGGGCAGCAGCGGACCCTTCGTTCTCCTACTATCCTGCTGCGGCTTCTGTCCTTCATATATAACACATGGCCACTTCCTTGCATACACAGCGCCACCTCTGGCCATAGGTAAGGTGCGGTACTGCAGCAGATTCTGGCATCCAAGCTGTATATAGAGGAAAGCAGCCGCGTCTTTGTTGTCCTGTGCAATCCTTTTAAGGATCGGACAAGTTTTAGTTGTTTAATTTCATGTTTTTTCTGAAGACAAGCGGCAGAGCGATGGTGTATCAGCCGCTTATCCATTGTACTGTATAAAGGAACCAGAAAACCCACCCAACCAGCGGGGAAGGTTTGTTACAATGTATCCGAGGCATGCGAGGGAGGGGGATGTGCTGAATACGTAACCATCTCATCCGGTTCTTAAAGGGGCGGCACTGCTTGTTAATGATCGACGCTGATTTGCTTAATTTGGCGATTAAACTAGAAATCCTAGAACCTGAACGCTACGCGATTGATAACTTTGTATCAGTTCTGTGAATATTCTAACATGTAATCTCTGTATTTTATAACCGGGACGATTGGCCGATGTGTACAGTGCGGATAATCCTATTTTAAATTATGAAATAAATGCGGAAAATATCTAAATATATTGTACAATCCTTCATCTACAAGTGATCACTGGTCTGCAGTGCACAGAGGGGACGGGGGGCACAGCTGCTCCAACAGGGGGCAGGAGAGGTGACGGGGGGCACAGCTGCTCCAGCAGGGGGCAGGAGAGGGGACGGGGGCACAGCTTCTCCAGTAAGGGGCGAGAGAGGTAATGTGGGTCACTCAGTTCTTCCTCCGGCCGCAGGGAGTCGCTGCAGGTGCTTGTCCACCCCGTCAGTTCCTCCTCCGGCCGCAGGGAGTCGCTGCAGGTGCTTGTCCACCCCGTCAGTTCCTCCTCCGGCCGCAGGGAGTCGCTGCAGGTGCTTGTCCACCCCGTCAGTTCCTCCTCCGGCCGCAGGGAGTCGCTGCAGGTGCTTGTCCACCCCGTCAGTTCCTCCTCCGGCCGCAGGGAGTCGCTGCAGGCGCTTGTCCACCCCGTCAGTTCCTCCTTCGGCCGCAGGGAGTCGCTGCAGGTGCTTGTCCACCCCGTCAGTTCCTCCTCCGGCCGCAGGGAGTCGCTGCAGGTGCTTGTCCTCTCCGTCAGTTCCTCCTCCGGCCGCAGGGAGTCGCTGCAGGTGCTTGTCCACCCCGTCAGTTCCTCCTCCGGCCGCAGGGAGTCGCTGCAGGTGCTTGTCCTCTCTGTCAGTTCCTCCTCCGGCCGCAGGGAGTCGCTGCAGGTGCTTGTCCTCTCCGTCAGTTCCTCCTCCGGCCGCAGGGAGTCGCTGCAGGTGCTTGTCCTCTACGTCAGTTCCTCCTCCGGCCGCAGGGAGTCGCTGCAGGTGCTTGTCATCTCCGGCAGTTCCTCCTCCGGCCGCAGGGAGTCGCTGCAGGCGCTTGTCCTCTCTGTCAGTTCCTCCTCCGGCCGCAGGGAGTCGCTGCAGGTGCTTGTCCTCTCCGTCAGTTCCTCCTCCGGCCGCAGGGAGTCGCTGCAGGTGCTTGTCCTCTCCGTCAGTTCCTCTTCCGGCCGCAGGGAGTCGCTGCAGGTGCTTGTCCTCTCCGTCAGTTCCTCCTCCGGCCGCAGGGAGTCGCTGCAGGTGCTTGTCCTCTCCGTCAGTTCCTCCTCCGGCCGCAGGGAGTCGCTGCAGGTGCTTGTCCTCTCCGTCAGTTCCTCCTCCGGCCGCAGGGAGTCGCTGCAGGTGCTTGTCCTCTCCGTCAGTTCCTCCTCCGGCCGCAGGGAGTCGCTGCAGGTGCTTGTCCTCTCCGTCAGTTCCTCCTCCGGCCGCAGGGAGTCGCTGCAGGCGCTTGTCATCTCCGGCAGTTCTTCCTCCGGCCGCAGGGAGTCGCTGCAGGTGCTTGTCCTCTCCGTCAGTTCCTCCTCCGGCCGCAGGGAGTCGCTGCAGGCGCTTGTCCTCTCTGTCAGTTCCTCCTCCGGCCGCAGGGAGTCGCTGCAGGTGCTTGTCCTCTCCGTCAGTTCCTCCTCCGGCCGCAGGGAGTCGCTGCAGGCGCTTGTCCTCTCCGTCAGTTCTTCCTCCGGCCGCAGGGAGTCGCTGCAGGCGCTTGTCCTCTCTGTCAGTTCCTCCTCCGGCCGCAGGGAGTCGCTGCAGGCGCTTGTCCTCTCTGTCAGTTCCTCCTCCGGCCGCAGGGAGTCGCTGCAGGTGCTTGTCCTCTATGTCAGTTCCTCCTCCGGCCGCAGGGAGTCGCTGCAGGTGCTTGTCCTCTCCGTCAGTTCCTCCTCCGGCCGCAGGGAGTCGCTGCAGGTGCTTGTCCTCTCCGTCAGTTCCTCCTCCGGCCGCAGGGAGTCGCTGCAGGCGCTTGTCCTCTCTGTCAGTTCTTCCCCCGGCCGCAGGGAGTCGCTGCAGGTGCTTGTCCTCTCCGTCAGTTCCTCCTCCGGCCGCAGGGAGTCGCTGCAGGTGCTTGTCCTTTCCGTCAGTTCCTCCTCCGGCCGCAGGGAGTCGCTGCAGGTGCTTGTCCTCTCCGTCAGTTCCTCCTCCGGCCGCAGGGAGTCGCTGCAGGTGCTTGTCCTTTCCGTCAGTTCCTCCTCCGGCCGCAGGGAGTCGCTGCAGGTGCTTGTCCTCTCCGTCAGTTCCTCCTCCGGCCGCAGGGAGTCGCTGCAGGTGCTTGTCCTCTCCGTCAGTTCCTCCTCCGGCCGCAGGGAGTCGCTGCAGGTGCTTGTCCTCTCCGTCAGTTCCTCCTCCGGCCGCAGGGAGTCGCTGCAGGTGCTTGTCCTCTCCGGCAGTTCCTCCTCCGGCCGCAGGGAGTCGCTGCAGGTGCTTGTCCTCTCCGTCAGTTCCTCCTCCGGCCGCCCGGTGTCGCTGTGGCCTCCGCTCTCAGCAGTTCTTCCTCCGGCCGCCCGGTGTCGCTGTGGCCGCCGCTCCCGGCAGTGACAGGGGGCGGGGCGGGTGTTGCCGGGTGAGAGGGGAAGGGTCGGGGGTTGCAGGGCGGGCTCTGTGCGGTGTGTGCCGGATACTTGCGCTCTTACTCCCCGGTTTCTGGTGTCGGTTCCGCCGGAGGATTTCCCGCCTCTCCCTCAGGTAAATCCTCCCGCCATTACCTCAGGCCCTGTGACGTCATACACCACGCTGCATGACGCAACCCCCTGTAATTACCGGAGATGTGACGTAATAACCGCCATGAGACCACGAGACTCTGAGCATGAGGAGGGTCTGGGGGTCTCTAGTGTTATATACACATATGAGGAGGGTCTGGGGGTCTCTAGTGTTATATATACACATATGAGGAGGGTCTGGGGGTCTCTAGTGTTATATATACACATATGAGGAGGGGTCTGGGGGTCTCTAGTGTTATATATACACATATGAGGAGGGTCTGGGGGTCTCTAGTGTTATATATACACATATGAGGAGGGGTCTGGGGGTCTCTAGTGTCATATATACACATATGAGGAGGGGTCTGGGGGGCTCTAGTGTTATATATACACATATGAGGAGGGTCTGGGGGTCTCTAGTGTTATATATACACATATGAGGAGGGTCTGGGGGTCTCTAGTGTTATATATACACATATGAGGAGGGTCTGGGGGTCTCTAGTGTTATATATACATATGAGGAGGGGTCTGGGGGTCTCTAGTGTTATATATACACATATGAGGAGGGGTCTGGGGGTCTCTAGTGTTATATATACATATGAGGAGGGGTCTGGGGGTCTCTAGTGTTATATATACACATATGAGGAGGGGTCTGGGGGTCTCTAGTGTTATATATACACATATGAGGAGGGGTCTGGGGGTCTCTAGTGTTATATATACACATATGAGGAGGGGTCTGGGGGTCTCTAGTGTTATATATACACATATGAGGAGGGGTCTGGGGGTCTCTAGTGTTATATATACACATATGAGGAGGGGTCTGGGGGTCTCTAGTGTTATATATACACATATGAGGAGGGTCTGGGGGTCTCTAGTGTTATATATACACATATGAGGAGGGGTCTGGGGGTCTCTAGTATTATATATACATCATATGAGGAGGGGTCTGGGGGTCTCTAGTGTTATATATACACATATGAGGAGGGGTCTGGGGGTCTCTAGTGTTATATATACACATATGAGGAGGGTCTGGGGGTCTCTAGTGTTATATATACACATATGAGGAGGGTCTGGGGGTCTCTAGTGTTATATATACACATATGAGGAGGGTCTGGGGGTCTCTAGTGTTATATATACACATATGAGGAGGGTCTGGGGGTCTCTAGTGTTATATATACACATATGAGGAGGGTCTGGGGGTCTCTAGTGTTATATATACATGACACGGTCTGGGGGTCTCCGCTGTTATATCTTGTATAAGGGTCTGGGGGAGCTCCCATGATGCATTGCTCCCTGTTTGAGACTGTAGCTGCTCGCTGCTGCCCCAGAGCTGTAATCACACTTCTGCTGGAGGTGGATACGTGGTATCTCAGCTGTTGTTATAACCTTGGTGACCAGGGGTCCTTGGATGGGAGCGAGGACGTGATGTAGCAGAGCCGACGCTGCTCACTGACTGCTCCTCCCCTTCGGCTGGGAGGTGGGGGGCTAGGGGGCTGCCCCCGGAGTCTCGGGGGTCCTCACTTCCCGCAGGTCTCCCCCTGAATACTCGTCTTTGTTCTCCGCTTTGTCGCTGATCCGATGAAGGGGAAGAGATTTCGGCCTAATCTTTGTTTTCTGTGCCAGATCTAATATCTTAGGAGGTTGTGGGAGGACAGGAGGGGCCATGGACTGCACTGGTGTCCTCACACTGCTGTGCTCTGGACTCTTCCAAATCCCCTAACTCATGCTCTTAGGTGTAGGTCTGATTACACATCTCTCCAGGGACAATACATAGCACTGGCTGCAGAGAGCACAGAGCACAGCAGTGTGAGGTCTGATTACACATCTCTCCAGGGACAATACATAACACTGGCTGCAGAGAGCACAGAGCACAGCAGTGTGAGGTCTGATTACACATCTCTCCAGGGACAATACATAACACTGGCTGCAGAGAGCACAGAGCACAGCAGTGTGAGGTCTGATTACACATCTCTCCAGGGACAATACATAACACTGGCTGCAGAGAGCACAGAGCACAGCAGTGTGAGGTCTGATTACACATCTCTCCAGGGATAATACATAACACTGGCTGCAGAGAGCACAGAGCACAGCAGTGTGAGGTCTGATTACACATCTCTCCAGGGACAATACATAACACTGGCTGCAGAGAGCACAGAGCACAGCAGTGTGAGGTCTGATTACACATCTCTCCAGGGACAATACATAGCACTGGCTGCAGAGAGCACAGAGCACAGCAGTGTGAGGTCTGATTACACATCTCTCCAGGGACAATACACAACACTGGCTGCACAGAGCACAGCAGTGTGAGGTCTGATTACACATCTCTCCAGGGACAATACATAACACTGGCTGCAGAGAGCACAGAGCACAGCAGTGTGAGGTCTGATTACACATCTCTCCAGGGATAATACATAACACTGGCTGCAGAGAGCACAGAGCACAGCAGTGTGAGGTCTGATTACACATCTCTCCAGGGACAATACATAACACTGGCTGCAGAGAGCACAGCAGTGTGAGGTCTGATTACACATCTCTCCAGGGACAATACATAACACTGGCTGCAGAGAGCACAGAGCACAGCAGTGTGAGGTCTGATTACACATCTCTCCAGGGACCCTACATAACACTGGCTGCAGAGAGCACAGGGCACAGCAGTGTGAGGTCTGATTACACATCTCTCCAGGGACAATACATAACACTGGCTGCAGGGAGCACAGAGCACAGCAGTGTGAGGTCTGATTACACATCCCTCCAGGGACAATACATAACACTGGCTGCAGAGAGCACAGAGCACAGCAGTGTGAGGTCTGATTACACATCTCTCCAGGGACAATACATAACACTGGCTGCAGGGAGCACAGAGCACAGCAGTGTGAGGTCTGATTACACATCTCTCCAGGGACAATACATAACACTGGCTGCAGAGAGCACAGAGCACAGCAGTGTGAGGTCTGATTACACATCTCTCCAGGGACAATACATAACACTGGCTGCAGAGAGCACAGAGCACAGCAGTGTGAGGTCTGATTACACATCTCTCCAGGGACAATACATAACACTGGCTGCAGAGAGCACAGAGCACAGCAGTGTGAGGTCTGATTACACATCTCTCCATGGACAATACATAACACTGGCTGCAGAGAGCACAGAGCACAGCAGTGTGAGGTCTGATTACACATCTCTCCAGGGACAATACATAACACTGGCTGTAGAGAGCCCAGAGCACAGCAGTGTGAGGTCTGATTACACATCTCTCCAGGGACAATACATAACACTGGCTGCAGAGAGCACAGCAGTGTGAGGTCTGATTACACATCTCTCCAGGGACAATACATAACACTGGCTGCAGAGAGCACAGAGCACAGCAGTGTGAGGTCTGATTACACATCTCACCAGGGACAATACATAACACTGGCTGCAGAGAGCACAGAGCACAGCAGTATGAGGTCTGATTACACATCTCTCCAGGGACAATACATAACACTGACTATAGAGAGCACAGAGCACAGCAGTGTGAGGTCTGATTACACATCTCTCCAGGGACAATACATAACACTGGCTGCAGAGAGCACAGCAGTGTGAGGTCTGATTACACATCTCTCCGGGGACAATACATAACACTGGCTGCAGAGAGCACAGTGCACAGCAGTGTGAGGTCTGATTACACATCTCTCCAGGGATAATACATAACACTGGCTGCAGAGAGCACAGCAGTGTGAGGTCTGATTACACATCTCTCCAGGGACAATGCATAACACTGGCTGCAGAGAGCACAGAGCACAGCAGTGTGAGGTCTGATTACACATCTCTCCAGGGACAGTACATAACACTGGCTGCAGAGAGCACAGAGCACAGCAGTGTGAGGTCTGATTACACATCTCTCCAGGGACAGTACATAACACAGGCTGCAGAGAGCACAGAGCACAGCAGTGTGAGGTCTGATTACACATCTCTCCAGGGACAATACATAACACTGGCTGCAGAGAGCACAGAGCACAGCAGTGTGAGGTCTGATTACACATCTCTCCAGGGACAATACATAACACTGGCTGCAGAGAGCACAGAGCACAGCAGTGTGAGGTCTGATTACACATCTCACCAGGGACAATACATAACACTGGCTGCAGAGAGCACAGCAGTATGAGGTCTGATTACACATCTCTCCAGGGACAATACATAACACTGGCTATAGAGAGCACAGAGCACAGCAGTGTGAGGTCTGATTACACATCTCTCCAGGGACAATACATCACACTGACTGTAGTCAGAATGGTGGTGGTTGCTGCCAGGTTCTCCCAGCGTGGGGTCTGTGTCCTGTGTTGCTTGTACAGAGGGTCTGTTGTGCAAGGAGACCCTCTCTGTGTGTTTCCCATGGGAATGTAGCGTGTACGTGGCCTCTGATCGCCTTGGGTGTACACACTGAGGGTTGTGTTTGGGCCTGGTACTTGGGCACATGGTGGGTCAGTGGGGCCGCTGTATAGGATAGAGCCATAACTGCCCCTCCCCCACCTCCACAGGTCATGTGATTCCATGGAAGTTTCTTAGACTATTTCCTAGAACAACTTCACTGTCATCAATCAGTGAGGTGCAGGACAGGATCGCAGCCTCCAGTCCCTGTTATATGGAGACTCCATGATACCGTTTTTCACATAGTTCATAGGTCAGAGTTCATACATGTCACCAGCGGGTTACACTCCATTGCTGCACTACAATGTTACATTCTGTACAATACAATTACTGGGTCACATTTTCACTTGTTACATTGTTATACTGATCTATAGGATCACTTGTTACATTGTTATACTGATCTATGGGATCACTTGTTACATTGTTATACTGATCTGTGGGATCACTTGTTACATTGTTATACTGATCTGTGGGATCACTTGTTACATTGTTATACTGTTCTATGGGATCACTTGTTACATTGTTATACTGATCTATGGGATCACTTGTTACATTGTTATACTGATCTATGGGGTCACTTGTTACATTGTTATACTGATCTGTGGGATCACTTGTTACATTGTTATACTGATCTGTGGGATCACTTGTTACATTGTTATACTGATCTGTGGGATCACTTGTTACATTGTTATACTGATCTGTGGGATCACTTGTTACATTGTTATACTGATCTGTGGGATCACTTGTTACATTGTTATACTGATCTGTGGGATCACTTGTTACATTGTTATACTGATCTGTGGGATCACTTGTTACATTGTTATACTGATCTGTGGGATCACTTGTTACATTGTTATACTGATCTGTGGGGTCACCTGTTACATTGTTATACTGATCTGTGGGATCACTTGTTACATTGTTATACTGATCTGTGGGATCACTTGTTACATTATTATACTGATCTGTGGGATCACTTGTTACATTGTTATACTGATCTGTGGGATCACCTGTTACATTGTTATACTGATCTGTGGGATCACTTGTTACATTGTTATACTGATCTGTGGGATCACTTGTTACATTGTTATACTGATCTATAGGATCACTTGTTACATTGTTATACTGATCTATGGGATCACTTGTTACATTGTTATACTGATCTATAGGATCACTTGTTACATTGTTATACTGATCTATGGGATCACTTGTTACATTGTTATACTGATCTGTGGGATCACTTGTTACATTGTTATACTGTTCTATGGGATCACTTGTTACATTGTTATACTGATCTATGGGATCACCTGTTACATTGTTATACTGATCTGTGGGATCACTTGTTACATTGTTATACTGATCTGTGGGATCACCTGTTACATTGTTATACTGATCTGTGGGATCACTTGTTACATTGTTATACTGATCTGTGGGATCACTTGTTACATTGTTATACTGATCTATAGGATCACTTGTTACATTGTTATACTGATCTATAGGATCACCTGTTACATTGTTATACTGATCTATGGGATCACTTGTTACATTGTTATACTGATCTATAGGATCACCTGTTACATTGTTATACTGATCTATGGGATCACTTGTTACATTGTTATACTGATCTATAGGATCACCTGTTACATTGTTATACTGATCTGTGGGATCACTTGTTACATTGTTATACTGATCTATAGGATCACTTGTTACATTGTTATACTGATCTATGGGATCACTTGTTACATTGTTATACTGATCTGTGGGATCACTTGTTACATTGTTATACTGATCTATAGGATCACTTGTTACATTGTTATACTGATCTGTGGGATCACTTGTTACATTGTTATACTGATCTATAGGATCACTTGTTACATTGTTATACTGATCTATGGGATCACTTGTTACATTGTTATACTGATCTATAGGATCACTTGTTACATTGTTAGACTGATCTGTGGGATCACTTGTTACATTGTTATACTGATCTGTGGGATCACTTGTTACATTGTTATACTGATCTATAGGATCACTTGTTACATTGTTATACAGATGTATAGGATCACTTGTTACATTGTTATACAGATGTATAGGATCACTTGTTACATTGTTATACTGATCTATGGGATCACTTGTTACATTGTTATACTGATCTATAGGATCATTTGTTACATTGTTATACTGATCTATAGGATCACTTGTTACATTGTTATACTGATCTATGGGATCACTTGTTACATTGTTATACTGATCTATGGGATCACTTGTTACATTGTTATACTGATCTGTGGGATCACTTGTTACATTGTTATACTGATCTGTGGGATCACTTGTTACATTGTTATACTGATCTGTGGGATCACTTGTTACATTGTTATACTGATCTATGGGATCACTTGTTACATTGTTATACTGATCTATGGGATCACTTGTTACATTGTTATACTGATCTATAGGATCACTTGTTACATTGTTATACTGATCTATAGGATCACCTGTTACATTGTTATACTGATCTATGGGATCACTTGTTACATTGTTATACTGATCTATAGGATCACTTGTTACATTGTTATACTGATCTATAGGATCACCTGTTACATTGTTATACTGATCTATAGGATCACTTGTTACATTGTTATACTGATCTATGGGATCACTTGTTACATTGTTATACTGATCTATAGGATCACTTGTTACATTGTTATACTGATCTGTGGGCTCACTTGTTACATTGTTATACTGATCTATGGGATCACTTGTTACATTGTTATACTGATCTATAGGATCATTTGTTACATTGTTATACTGATCTATAGGATCACTTGTTACATTGTTATACTGATCTATGGGATCACTTGTTACATTGTTATACTGATCTATGGGATCACTTGTTACATTGTTATACTGATCTGTGGGATCACTTGTTACATTGTTATACTGATCTGTGGGATCACTTGTTACATTGTTATACTGATCTATGGGATCACTTGTTACATTGTTATACTGATCTGTGGGATCACTTGTTACATTGTTATACTGATCTATGGGATCACTTGTTACATTGTTATACTGATCTATAGGATCATTTGTTACATTGTTATACTGATCTATAGGATCACTTGTTACATTGTTATACTGATCTATGGGATCACTTGTTACATTGTTATACTGATCTATGGGATCACTTGTTACATTGTTATACTGATCTGTGGGATCACTTGTTACATTGTTATACTGATCTGTGGGATCACTTGTTACATTGTTATACTGATCTATGGGATCACTTGTTACATTGTTATACTGATCTGTGGGATCACTTGTTACATTGTTATACTGATCTGTGGGATCACTTGTTACATTGTTATACTGATCTATAGGATCACTTGTTACATTGTTATACTGATCTATGGGATCACTTGTTACATTGTTATACTGATCTGTGGGATCACTTGTTACATTGTTATACTGATCTATGGGATCACTTGTTACATTGTTATACTGATCTGTGGGATCACTTGTTACATTGTTATACTGATCTGTGGGATCACTTGTTACATTGTTATACTGATCTATGGGATCACTTGTTACATTGTTATACTGATCTATAGGATCACTTGTTACATTGTTATACTGATCTGTGGGATCACTTGTTACATTGTTATACTGATCTATGGGATCACTTGTTACATTGTTATACTGATCTGTGGGATCACTTGTTACATTGTTATACTGATCTATGGGATCACTTGTTACATTGTTATACTGATCTATAGGATCACTTGTTACATTGTTATACTGATCTGTGGGCTCACTTGTTACATTGTTATACTGATCTATGGGATCACTTGTTACATTGTTATACTGATCTATAGGATCATTTGTTACATTGTTATACTGATCTGTGGGATCACTTGTTACATTGTTATACTGATCTATGGGATCACTTGTTACATTGTTATACTGATCTGTGGGATCACTTGTTACATTGTTATACTGATCTGTGGGATCACTTGTTACATTGTTATACTGATCTGTGGGATCACTTGTTACATTGTTATACTGATCTGTGGGATCACTTGTTACATTGTTATACTGATCTGTGGGATCACTTGTTACATTGTTATACTGATCTGTGGGATCACTTGTTACATTGTTATACTGATCTATAGGATCACCTGTTACATTGTTACTTCTTCCCCTCTATATGATGACTTGTAGCATGGTTACACATATAGTGGCTGCTTCCGCAGTTTCAGGGGATATTTCAGGCGGAGGATGAGGGTTATGTCATGTGCAGGAGGAGTCCCCTGGCTGCCGGCCAACTGCTCACCAGGCAACACAACTCCAGTACACGGCTGTCATGGAAGGATACGTGATCCTGTGTGTACTGGGCCTATAGTATCAGACCTCGCATTGTCTGGTAACAAAACTCTGGGTATAAGTGGAGCGTCCCTTTAACATCTGTGCAATGTATGCTGGGAGAAGAACACTGGACGTAAACTACTTGTAATATGAATGTAAAACTCTCCAAATGTAACATCACTGGAGGGAGAGACCTGCACTCATTATTATCATTACATTTCAGCAGCTCATATACTAATCACCCGGGGAGCAGATATCACAGCATAGAACAGAGAGCAACATCGGCACCGCACGAGAGTGTGACCACAGCCGGAAATCATTCATTATCCATCAGCAATGAATCTTCACCATCACTTCTGCTTTTCCCTAAATGTTACCAAACTATTCTGCTGCTGGTGCAGTCACTGTGTACATACATGACATTACTTATCCTGTACTGATCCTGAGTTACATCCTGTGTTATACCCCAGAGCTGCACTCACTATTCTGCTGCTGGTGCAGTCACTGTGTACATACATGACATTACTTATCCTGTACTGATCCTGAGTTACATCTTGTATTATACTCCAGAGCTGCACTCACTATTCTGCTGCTGGTGCAGTCACTGTGTACATACATGACATTACTTATCCTGTACTGATCCTGAGTTACCTCCTGTATTATACTCCAGAGCTGCACTCACTATTCTGCTGCTGGTGCAGTCACTGTGTACATACATGACATTACTTATCCTGTACTGATCCTGAGTTACCTCCTGTATTATACTCCAGAGCTGCACTCACTATTCTGCTGCTGGTGCAGTCACTGTGTACATACATGACATTACTTATCCTGTACTGATCCTGAGTTACATCCTGTATTATACCCCAGAGCTGCACTCACTATTCTGCTGCTGGTGCAGTCACTGTGTACATACATGACATTACTTATCCTGTACTGATCCTGAGTTACATCCTGTATTATACTCCAGAGCTGCACTCACTATCCTGCTGCTGGTGCAGTCACTGTGTACATACATGACATTACTTATCCTGTACTGATCCTGAGTTACATCCTGTATTATACTCCAGAGCTGCACTCACTATTCTGCTGCTGGTGCAGTCACTGTGTACATACATGACATTACTTATCCTGTACTGATCCTGAGTTACATCCTGTATTATACCCCAGAGCTGCACTCACTATTCTGCTGCTGGTGCAGTCACTGTGTACATACATGACATTACTTATCCTGTACTGATCCTGAGTTACATCCTGTATTATACTCCAGAGCTGCACTCACTATTCTGCTGCTGGCGCAGTCACTGTACATACATGACATTACTTATCCTGTACTGATCCTGAGTTACATCCTGTATTTTACCCCAGAGCTGCTCTCACTATTCTGCTGCTGGTGCAGTCACTGTATATACATGACATTACTTATCCTGTACTGATCCTGAGTTACATCCTGTATTATACCCCAGAGCTGCACTCCCTATATAATCGCTGCTTCTGTCTATGGGTTTTCTTCTGTCTTACAGCTCTTAAAACCGCAATTCCAGACAAAACCATTAGACAGGAGCGGCGCTGTGCTGAATCCTGGGATAATTCCTCTGATTGTTAATTGCATTATTGGGAATAAATGTTAATGTCTGTGACTCTTCCTTTGCAGGTCCTTCATGTGTCTTGGAAGGAGACAGTCAGCAGTGGAGTAGCCGTCCAGTCGCATAACGTGATGGGGCGCAGGTGATAGTGACTGAGGATGCCCCTGACTGACAAGCTGCGTGAAAGGATATCACAGGCCTTCTACCGCCATGGTCTACTGTGCGCGTCCTACCCCATCCCCATCATCATCTTCACAGCCCTCTGCATCATAGCCTGCTGGTGAGTCCTGACCCCGGAGCTGAGAACCATGGAGGCTGCTCTCTAGTGATGGATAGGCTGTATTCTCAGTGATGACACCGCTGCTCTCTAGCGATGGATAGGCTGTATTCTCAGTGATGACAGCGCTGCTCTCTAGTAATGGATAGGCTGTATTCTCAGTGATGACACCGCTGCTCTCTAGTGATGGATAGGCTGTATTCTCAGTGATGACACCGCTGCTCTCTAGTGATGGATAGGCTGTATTCTCAGTGATGGCACCGCTGCTCTCTAGTGATGGATAGGCTGTATTCTCAGTGATGGCGCCGCTGCTCTCTAGTGATGGATAGGCTGTATTCTCAGTGATGGCACCGCTGCTCTCTAGTGATGGATAGGCTGTATTCTCAGTGATGGCACCGCTGCTCTCTAGTGATGGATTGGCTGTATTCTCAGTGATGTCACCGCTGCTCTCTAGTGATGGATAGGCTGTATTCTCAGTGATGGCACCGCTGCTCTCTAGTGATGGATTGGCTGTATTCTCAGTGATGTCACCGCTGCTCTCTAGTGATGGATTGGCTGTATTCTCAGTGATGTCACCGCTGCTCTCTAGTGATGGATAGGCTGTATTCTCAGTGATGGAGCCGCTGCTCTCTAGTGATGGATAGGCTGTATTCTCAGTGATGGAGCCGCTGCTCTCTAGTGATGGATAGGCTGTATTCTCAGTGATGGAGCCGCTGCTCTCTAGTGATGGATAGGCTGTATTCTCAGTGATGGCACCACTGCTCCCTCGTGATGAATAGGCTGTATTCTCAGTGATGGAGCCGCTGCTCTCTAGTGATGGATAGGCTGTATTCTCAGTGATGGAGCCGCTGCTCTCTAGTGATGGATAGGCTGTATTCTCAGTGATGGCACCGCTGCTCTCTAGTGAGGGATAGGCTGTATTCTCAGTGATGGCACCGCTGCTCTCTAGTGAGGGATAGGCTGTATTCTCAGTGATGGCACCGCTGCTCTCTAGTGAGGGATAGGCTGTATTCTCAGTGATGGCACCGCTGCTCTCTAGTGATGGATAGGCTGTATTCTCAGTGATGGGGCCGCTGCTCTGCAGTGATGGATAGGCTGTATTCTCAGTGATGGCACCGCTGCTGTCTAGTGATGGATAGGCTGTATTCTCAGTGATGTCACCGCTGCTCTCTAGTGATGGGTAGGCTGTATTCTCAGTGATGGCCCCGCTTCTCTCTAGTGATGGATAGGCTGTATTCTCAGTGATGGCACCGCTGCTCTCTAGTGATGGATAGGCTGTATTCTCAGTGATGGCACCGCTGCTCTCTAGTGATGGATTGGCTGTATTCTCAGTGATGGCGCCGCTGCTCTCTAGTGATGGATAGGCTGTATTCTCAGTGATGGCACCGCTGCTCTCTAGTGATGGATAGGCTGTATTCTCAGTGATGGTGCCGCTGCTCTCTAGTGATGGATAGGCTGTAATCTCAGTGATGGCACCGCTGCTCTCTAGTGATGGATAGGCTGTATTCACAGTGATGGCGCCGCTGCTCTCTAGTGATGGATAGGCTGTATTCTCAGTGATGTATCTGCTCTCTAGTGATGGATAGGCTGTATTCTCAGTGATGGCGCCGCTGCTCTCTAGTGATGGATAGGCTGTATTCTCAGTGATGGCACCGCTGCTCTCTAGTGATGGATAGGCTGTATTCTCAGTGATGGCACCGCTGCTCTCTAGTGATGGATAGGCTGTATTCTCAGTGATGGTGCCGCTGCTCTCTAGTGATGGATAGGCTGTAATCTCAGTGATGGCACCGCTGCTCTCTAGTGATGGATAGGCTGTATTCACAGTGATGGCGCCGCTGCTCTCTAGTGATGGATAGGCTGTATTCTCAGTGATGTATCTGCTCTCTAGTGATGGATAGGCTGTATTCTCAGTGATGGCGCCGCTGCTCTCTAGTGATGGATAGGCTGTATTCTCAGTGATGGCACCGCTGCTCTCTAGTGATGGATAGGCTGTATTCTCAGTGATGTCACCGCTGCTCTCTAGTGATGGATAGGCTGTAATCTCAGTGATGGCATCGCTGCTCTCTAGTGATGGATAGGCTGTATTCTCAGTGATGGGGCCGCTGCTCTCTAGTGATGGATAGGCTGTATTCTCAGTGATGACACCGCTGCTCTCTAGTGATGGATAAGCTGTATTCTCAGTGATGGCACCGCTGCTCTCTAGTGATGGATAAGCTGTATTCTCAGTGATGGCACCGCTGCTCTCTAGTGATGGATAGGCTGTATTCTCAGTGATGGCGCCGCTGCTCTCTAGTGATGGATAGGCTGTATTCTCAGTGATGGCGCCGCTGCTCTCTAGTGATGGATAGGCTGTATTCTCAGTGATGGCGCCGCTGCTCTCTAGTGATGGATAGGCTGTATTCTCAGTGATGCCGCCGCTGCTCTCTAGTGATGGATAGGCTTTATTCTCAGTGATTGATAGGCTGTGTTCTCAGTGATGGATAGGCTGTGTTCTCAGTGATGGCACCGCTGCTCTCTAGTGATGGATAGGCTGTATTCTCAGTGATGGATAGGCTGTGTTCTCAGTCACGGACAGGCTGTATTCTCAGTCACGGATAGGCTGTGTTCTCAGTCACGGATAGGCTGTGTTCTCAGTCACGGATAGGCTGTGTTCTCAGTCACGGATAGGCTGTGTTCTCAGTGACGGATAGGCTGTGTTCTCAGTCACGGATAGGCTGTGTTCTCAGTCACGGATAGGCTGTGTTCTCAGTCACGGATAGGCTGTGTTCTCAGTCACGGATAGGCTGTGTTCTCAGTCACGGATAGGCTGTGTTCTCAGTCACGGATAGGCGGTGTTCTCAGTCACGGATAGGCGGTGTTCTCAGTCACGGATAGGCTGTGTTCTCAGTGACGGATAGGCTGTGTTCTCAGTGACGGATAGGCTGTGTTCTCAGTGACGGATAGGCTGTGTTCTCAGTGACGGATAGGCTGTGTTCTCAGTCACGGATAGGCTGTGTTCTCAGTCACGGATAGGCTGTGTTCTCAGTCACGGATAGGCTGTGTTCTCAGTCACGGATAGGCTGTGTTCTCAGTGACGGATAGGCTGTGTTCTCAGTGACGGATAGGCTGTGTTCTCAGTGACGGATAGGCTGTGTTCTCAGTGACGGATAGGCTGTGTTCTCAGTGATGGCACCGCTGCTGTCTAGTGATGGATAGGCTGTATTCTCAGTGATGTCACCGCTGCTCTCTAGTGATGGGTAGGCTGTATTCTCAGTGATGGCCCCGCTTCTCTCTAGTGATGGATAGGCTGTATTCTCAGTGATGGCACCGCTGCTCTCTAGTGATGGATAGGCTGTATTCTCAGTGATGGCACCGCTGCTCTCTAGTGATGGATTGGCTGTATTCTCAGTGATGGCGCCGCTGCTCTCTAGTGATGGATAGGCTGTATTCTCAGTGATGGCACCGCTGCTCTCTAGTGATGGATAGGCTGTATTCTCAGTGATGGTGCCGCTGCTCTCTAGTGATGGATAGGCTGTAATCTCAGTGATGGCACCGCTGCTCTCTAGTGATGGATAGGCTGTATTCACAGTGATGGCGCCGCTACTCTCTAGTGATGGATAGGCTGTATTCTCAGTGATGTATCTGCTCTCTAGTGATGGATAGGCTGTATTCTCAGTGATGGCGCCGCTGCTCTCTAGTGATGGATAGGCTGTATTCTCAGTGATGGCACCGCTGCTCTCTAGTGATGGATAGGCTGTATTCTCAGTGATGGCACCGCTGCTCTCTAGTGATGGATAGGCTGTATTCTCAGTGATGGTGCCGCTGCTCTCTAGTGATGGATAGGCTGTAATCTCAGTGATGGCACCGCTGCTCTCTAGTGATGGATAGGCTGTATTCACAGTGATGGCGCCGCTGCTCTCTAGTGATGGATAGGCTGTATTCTCAGTGATGTATCTGCTCTCTAGTGATGGATAGGCTGTATTCTCAGTGATGGCGCCGCTGCTCTCTAGTGATGGATAGGCTGTATTCTCAGTGATGGCACCGCTGCTCTCTAGTGATGGATAGGCTGTATTCTCAGTGATGTCACCGCTGCTCTCTAGTGATGGATAGGCTGTAATCTCAGTGATGGCATCGCTGCTCTCTAGTGATGGATAGGCTGTATTCTCAGTGATGGGGCCGCTGCTCTCTAGTGATGGATAGGCTGTATTCTCAGTGATGACACCGCTGCTCTCTAGTGATGGATAAGCTGTATTCTCAGTGATGGCACCGCTGCTCTCTAGTGATGGATAAGCTGTATTCTCAGTGATGGCACCGCTGCTCTCTAGTGATGGATAGGCTGTATTCTCAGTGATGGCGCCGCTGCTCTCTAGTGATGGATAGGCTGTATTCTCAGTGATGGCGCCGCTGCTCTCTAGTGATGGATAGGCTGTATTCTCAGTGATGGCGCCGCTGCTCTCTAGTGATGGATAGGCTGTATTCTCAGTGATGCCGCCGCTGCTCTCTAGTGATGGATAGGCTTTATTCTCAGTGATTGATAGGCTGTGTTCTCAGTGATGGATAGGCTGTGTTCTCAGTGATGGCACCGCTGCTCTCTAGTGATGGATAGGCTGTATTCTCAGTGATGGATAGGCTGTGTTCTCAGTCACGGACAGGCTGTATTCTCAGTCACGGATAGGCTGTGTTCTCAGTCACGGATAGGCTGTGTTCTCAGTCACGGATAGGCTGTGTTCTCAGTCACGGATAGGCTGTGTTCTCAGTGACGGATAGGCTGTGTTCTCAGTCACGGATAGGCTGTGTTCTCAGTCACGGATAGGCTGTGTTCTCAGTCACGGATAGGCTGTGTTCTCAGTCACGGATAGGCTGTGTTCTCAGTCACGGATAGGCTGTGTTCTCAGTCACGGATAGGCTGTGTTCTCAGTGACGGATAGGCTGTGTTCTCAGTGACGGATAGGCTGTGTTCTCAGTGACGGATAGGCTGTGTTCTCAGTCACGGATAGGCTGTGTTCTCAGTCACGGATAGGCTGTGTTCTCAGTGACGGATAGGCTGTGTTCTCAGTCACGGATAGGCTGTGTTCTCAGTGACGGATAGGCTGTGTTCTCAGTGACGGATAGGCTGTGTTCTCAGTGACGGATAGGCTGTGTTCTCAGTGACGGATAGGCTGTGTTCTCAGTGACGGATAGGCTGTGTTCTCAGTGACGGATAGGCTGTGTTCTCAGTGACGGATAGGCTGTGTTCTCAGTGACGGATAGGCTGTGTTCTCAGTCACGGATAGGCTGTGTTCTCAGTCACGGATAGGCTGTGTTCTCAGTCACGGATAGGCTGTGTTCTCAGTCACGGATAGGCTGTGTTCTCAGTCACGGATAGGCTGTGTTCTCAGTCACGGATAGGCTGTGTTCTCAGTCACGGATAGGCTGTGTTCTCAGTCACGGATAGGCTGTGTTCTCAGTCACGGATAGGCTGTGTTCTCAGTCACGGATAGGCTGTGTTCTCAGTCACGGATAGGCTGTGTTCTCAGTCACGGATAGGCTGTGTTCTCAGTGACGGATAGGCTGTGTTCTCAGTGACGGATAGGCTGTGTTCTCAGTGACGGATAGGCTGTGTTCTCAGTGACGGATAGGCTGTGTTCTCAGTGACGGATAGGCTGTGTTCTCAGTGACGGATAGGCTGTGTTCTCAGTGACGGATAGGCTGTGTTCTCAGTGACGGATAGGCTGTGTTCTCAGTGACGGATAGGCTGTGTTCTCAGTGACGGATAGGCTGTGTTCTCAGTGACGGATAGGCTGTGTTCTCAGTCACGGATAGGCTGTGTTCTCAGTCACGGATAGGCTGTGTTCTCAGTCACGGATAGGCTGTGTTCTCAGTCACGGATAGGCTGTGTTCTCAGTCACGGATAGGCTGTGTTCTCAGTCACGGATAGGCTGTGTTCTCAGTCACGGATAGGCTGTGTTCTCAGTCACGGATAGGCTGTGTTCTCAGTCACGGATAGGCTGTGTTCTCAGTCACGGATAGGCTGTGTTCTCAGTCACGGATAGGCTGTGTTCTCAGTCACGGATAGGCTGTGTTCTCAGTCACGGATAGGCTGTGTTCTCAGTCACGGATAGGCTGTGTTCTCAGTCACGGATAGGCTGTGTTCTCAGTCATAAATGGATATGTTTTTACTCCGTTTTTTTTTTTTTTTTGCTCTTTTTTCGCTTCCCCCCCTTCCTAATCCTGTCACTTTCTCGTGTTCCCGTGCACAGATCTGTGCGGATTACTTTCTAGCAAATTTTACTTCTCCGTTATTATTCCGGGACACTGGAAAAAAAATTCCATATGTGGTGACATTGGTGATAACCGCCTTTGCGTCACTTTCTTGTGGGCTCAGTTTTTACGTTTTTCCCTGTGCGCCCCAAATCCCGCGTCTGCTTTATTCTCTGGTCCGATCGCGGTGACAACAAATGAAAACAACGTGGACGGAAAAATAATCGGTTTCTCGGTCTTCTGACGCTGGTAACTTTCTCATACTCCGGTGCTCGGAGCTGGGGGAGGGGTCATTTTTTGCGAGATGAGATGAAGTTTGCATCAGGCATTTTGGGAGGCGGCGATACATAATATGTTGTTTTTTACTGTTTATTTAGTTTTAATTCAGTTCTAGGGAAAGGGGGGGGGGGTTGAATTTTTAATATTTTAGTTTTAAGTTTTTATATATTTTTTTACTATTTCTCAGACCCTCTAAGGTACTTTAACCCTCGATGGTCTGATCTTTCCTGCCATATACTGCAGTATTACTGTATATGGCATATTTACATAGGATTCGTTACACTGGCTCATTGTAACGAATCTTCAGAAACCATGCAGCTTCGGGTCTGCCGGAAGACCCCAGGCTGATATTACAACCTATTGGCACCTCCCGATGACATCAGGGAGAGCAGCAATCTCAACAAAGATGGCGGCAGGAAACAAGGCAATGAACCCGACCGCGGGTGTTAGCTGCAAATGCAGGAAACTCCATTTTTGTATAAAGAGGGCTCAGCCCCTGAGTGTTCTTCATACACTCTTCGCTGAGTGAGTGAGCGTGAAGGGGTTAATGCCGTCAGTGAGCTTGAAAGGGTTAATTCTTTGCCAGGTCTTATGTCCCTATGATAACACTTGATATGCAACTTCTGTAGGGGTATATTTCGGCATTGTGCACCCTGGGTGCAGACATGTCCCTACAGAGACTGTAAGATGAGGCGCCGCAGCAGCTGCAGCATCATACTGTTCTCAGTACACACAGGACAGTAGTATGTGATGGCAGGAGGAGACATTTCCACTGGCACCACATATGATCTGTACATCTGCGCTGTCACTGGGCTCTTGGGTGCCGGCGGCCCCTGGGCTCTTGGGTGCCGGCGGCCCCTGGGCTCTTGGGTGCCGGCGGCCCCTGGGCTCTTGGGTGCCGGCGGCCCCTGGGCTCTTGGGTGCCGGCGGCCCCTGGGCTCTTGGGTGCCGGCGGCCCCTGGGCTCTTGGGTGCCGGCGGCCCCTGGGCTCTTGGGTGCCGGCGGCCCCTGGGCTCTTGGGTGCCGGCGGCCCCTGGGCTCTTGGGTGCCGGCGGCCCCTGGGCTCTTGGGTGCCGGCGGCCCCTGGGCTCTTGGGTGCCGGCGGCCCCTGGGCTCTTGGGTGCCGGCGGCCCCTGGGCTCTTGGGTGCCGGCGGCCCCTGGGCTCTTGGGTGCCGGCGGCCCCTGGGCTCTTGGGTGCCGGCGGCCCCTGGGCTCTTGGGTGCCGGCGGCCCCTGGGCTCTTGGGTGCCGGCGGCCCCTGGGCTCTTGGGTGCCGGCGGCCCCTGGGCTCTTGGGTGCCGGCCCCCGTCAGACAGCGTTAACCCTGAATAACCTGGGATAGTCTGCGGAGGTCACTGCCCGGGGTCAGTCCCTGCGTAATGTCTATCACTGTATTGCTGTATGTAAATGCGTCACTTTCTGAATGTTAAGGCACCAAAAAGGCAGCTGTGCGCAGTCGTGTAGCCCTGGACCTGGCGGATCTATACTGTGCGAGGTAAAGGTGACGTGACGTAGAGGCGATCAATATCTCCCCCGCCCTGCGGTTTTGTTACCATAGCGTGAGGTATGTGGGGGTCACCGCTCCCCATTCCTGACCCTGCGCCGCCATACGTCCGGTTATATCACACACATCCATCAGCTCATGAGTCACACATCTATACTGAGACATTGTGACAAACCCACAGCTGTGCAGAGGCGTAGGGCAGAGCCTCGTTTATATAATGCTCAAAGTCACTGGCAGCAAGCAGAGATCTGGAATGATAATATCTCTTGTACAGTGCAGACCATAAGCAGCAGCAAGACCTGGGGGTGGGTCGTATCATCGGTAACCGCCATCTACCTGCTCCAGTGACTTACCTATACATCTCTGCTGAGAGGGGGTGGACAGTGAGGTCCCAGGGTTTCTCCCCTTCCTTTCATTGTCCAGTGCAGAGGTCCCTGTGACCCCACATTATGTGACTGAGCCCCCCGGTATCACATTGCCACGTGCTGGGGTCCACATACATGTTACAGGGCGCCGGACCCCCACATTACTGATCAATGCTTCTTCTCCTCCCCCAGCTCTCCTCTGCTGAAGCTTCCGCTACCCGGTACAGGACCCGTGGAGTACATCACCCCCGCCAAGGACTACAACCCCCCTCCTGCTGAGCTCAGCCCGGACGAGCGCAGCGACCGCCCCGACTGGGTGAGTAGTCGCTTCATAGACCTGCAGAGAGACATCCAGTACTGTGTGTACAGACCCGACCCAAAAGATAAGTCCAGGACTGACCTTGGCCTTCACTTATCTGTCCACGTGTGATGTTATCTGCACCGGAAGGATCTGATTACTGACCTTAGTACCAAGATATAGAGGAGACCGACACACTGTCACAAGACAGCAGCTGCTGCCAGCACAGTATAGAATGTATATAATGTAATTATACTCCAGAGCTGCACTCACTATTCTGCTGCTGGTGCAGTCACTGTGTACATACATGACATTACTTATCCTGTACTGATCCTGAGTTACATCCTGTATTATACTCCAGAGCTGCACTCACTATTCTGCTGCTGGTGCAGTCACTGTGTACATACATGACATTACTTATCCTGTACTGATCCTGAGTTACATCCTGTATTATACCCCAGAGCTGCACTCACTATTCTGCTGCTGGTGCAGTCACTGTGTACATACATGACATTACTTATCCTGTACTGATCCTGAGTTACATCCTGTATTATACCCCAGAGCTGCACTCACTATTCTGCTACTGGTGCAGTCACTGTGTACATACATGACATTACTTATCCTGTACTGATCCTGAGTTACATCCTGTATTATACCCCAGAGCTGCACTCACTATTCTGCTGCTGGTGCAGTCACTGTGTACATACATGACATTACTTATCCTGTACTGATCCTGAGTTACATCCAGTATTATACTCCAGAGCTGCACTCACTATTCTGCTGCTGGTGCAGTCACTGTACATACATGACATTACTTATCCTGTACTGATCCTGAGTTACATCCTGTATTATACTCCAGAGCTGCACTCACTATTCTGCTGGTGGTGCAGTCACTGTGTACATACATGACATTACTTATCCTGTACTGATCCTGAGTTACATCCTGTATTATACTCCAGAGCTGCACTCACTATTCTGCTGCTGGTGCAGTCACTGTGTACATACATGACATTACTTATCCTGTACTGATCCTGAGTTACATCCTGTATTATACTCCAGAGCTGCACTCACTATTCTGCTGCTGGTGCAGTCACTGTGTACATACATGACATTACTTATCCTGTACTGATCCTGAGTTACATCCTGTATTATACTCCAGAGCTGCACTCACTATTCTGCTGCTGGTGCAGTCACTGTGTACATACATGACATTACTTATCCTGTACTGATCCTGAGTTACATCCTGTATTATACTCCAGAGCTGCACTCACTATTCTGCTGCTGGTGCAGTCACTGTGTACATACATGACATTACTTATCCTGTACTGATCCTGAGTTACATCCTGTATTATACCCCAGAGCTGCACTCACTATTCTGCTGCTGGTGCAGTCACTGTGTACATACATGACATTACTTATCCTGTACTGATCCTGAGTTACATCCTGTATTACACCCCAGAGCTGCTCTCACTATTCTGCTGCTGGTGCAGTCACTGTGTACATACATGACATTACTTATCCTGTACTGATCCTGAGTTACATCCTGTATTATACTCCAGAGCTGCACTCACTATTCTGCTGCTGGTGCAGTCACTGTGTACATACATGACATTACTTATCCTGTACTGATCCTGAGTTACATCCTGTATTATACTCCAGAGCTGCACTCACTATTCTGCTGCTGGTGCAGTCACTGTGTACATACATGACATTACTTATCCTGTACTGATCCTGAGTTACATCCTGTATTATACCCCAGAGCTGCACTCACTATTCTGCTGCTGGTGCAGTCACTGTGTACATACATGACATTACTTATCCTGTACTGATCCTGAGTTACATCCTGTATTATACCCCAGAGCTGCACTCACTATTCTGCTGCTGGTGCAGTCACTGTGTACATACATGACATTACTTATCCTGTACTGATCCTGAGTTACATCCTGTATTATACTCCAGAGCTGCTCTCACTATTCTGCTGCTGGTGCAGTCACTGTGTACATACATGACATTACTTATCCTGTACTGATCCTGAGTTACATCCTGTATTATACCCCAGAGCTGCACTCACTATTCTGCTGCTGGTGCAGTCACTGTGTACATACATGACATTACTTATCCTGTACTGATCCTGAGTTACATCCTGTATTATACCTCAGAGCTGCACTCACTATTCTGCTGCTGGTGCAGTCACTGTGTACATACATGACATTACTTATCCTGTACTGATCCTGAGTTACATCCTGTATTATACTCCAGAGCTGCACTCACTATTCTGCTGCTGGTGCAGTCACTGTACATACATGACATTACTTATCCTGTACTGATCCTGAGTTACATCCTATATTATACCCCAGAGCTGCACTCACTATTCTGCTGCTGGTGCAGTCACTGTGTACATACATGACATATGTTCTTGTCCTTCCAGTACCTCGGGCAGCCGGTCTCCTACATCCAGCAGGTTCTGGTGAAGGGGGTTGTATCGCCGTGGGATAAGAACTTCCTTGCTGTTGATGTCTTTCGTTCTCCGCTGTCCCGGGTGTTTGGGATTGTAGAGGAGATCCGGAATCACGTGCTGAGAGAAAGGTAACTCAATGTTCTCCAGTTCACCCTTCAATCCTCCAATCTGTTATTAATTATTGCTGCACTTGTTGCAATGTATCGGTGCAGGGAAGTCTTGGGGTATGTGACAGTGTATTAGTAACAGACCCTCAGCTGTGCACTGCATGTGAGGACAGGAAGCAGAGATGTTGAGCTCATGTTTCTGCACAGGAGCGGTGAGAAGAGTCTGGATGACGTTTGCCTCCAGGTGACCGACCTCCTGCCGGGACTGAAGAAGCTGCGGGACAAACTCCCAGAACATGGCTGCCTCCTGCTGTCCCCCGGGAACTTCTGGCAGAACAACCAAGAACAATTCAATAAAGACCCGGACCTCATCCGGACCATCCAGCAGCACGAGCCCAAGACTTTGCAGACCTCGGCCACCCTGCGAGGTAGGTGACCCCGCAGCCCCTGAGAACACAAGGTCTGGAGCGACACTTTATGGTCTCCTCCCCCCTCCCCTCTCCCGCAGACTTACTGTTCGGGGTCCCCGGGAAGCAGAGCGGCGTCAGCCTGTACAATCGCAAGCGGATCGTGTCTTATACCATCACGCTGGCGCTGCGCAGATACGACGCAAAGTAGGTCACCAGGACTCATGGTACATTGTACAGTGTAACAAACCTTCTCCTGTGTATAGACCGCTTCTGTATTTCATGGCAGGTTTCTAAGCAGCCTGAGAAGCCGCCTCCGCCAGCTGTACCCCAACACCAACTGCACCACCCGCGGGCACAACATCGTCCACGTCCACTTCAAGGAGGAGATCGGGATAGCGGAGCTGATCCCGCTGGTCACCACCTACTTCATCCTATTCGCTTACATCTACTTCTCCACCAGTAAGAATCCGGCCGGAGGAGTGACCAGACTACATGGGGATGGATCGTAGTCTGTTACCACGGAGGTGACTACTTTACATTCTCACACAGTTTTATTTCTTAAAGGGAAGATCGACCTAGTGAAGTCTAAGTGGGGCCTGGCGCTGGCAGCGGTGGTGACGGTCCTGAGCTCGCTGCTGATGTCCGTGGGGTTGTGCACCCTCTTTGGGCTGACTCCCACCCTCAATGGCGGGTAAGTAGGGAGCCTCTAGTATTTGGCTGCACCCCCCTCCATGCTGTGATGTGTCAGCTGGGCCCCTTTATTCCCGCAGGGAAATCTTCCCGTACCTGGTGGTGGTCATCGGGTTAGAGAATGTTTTGGTGCTGACAAAATCTGTGGTGTCCACCCCGGTTGACCTTGAGGTGAAGCTCCGCATAGCGCAGGGTGAGTGACCCACGGGTCTTGTGGTTCTGGGGTCTGCGCATGGATCTGGATGTAACCTATTTGTGTCTCTCCGGCATCTTCAGGGTTAAGTAATGAGAGCTGGTCCATCATGAAGAACATGGCCACCGAGCTGGGGATCATTCTGATTGGATACTTCACTCTGGTCCCTGCTATTCAGGTGAATTATGTGTCTGCACTGCGCCACTGGGCGGACCGTACCCCCTGCACCCGCTGACCCCACCATACCCTGCACAATGTGCGGCTGCGTGGGTGCCCCATCCCGTAGTCAGGAGATCCTCTGTTCTCAGCCTAGGTTACAGCCATTATATAAGGGAGGTCTGGATTAAAGGGGTTGTGCTCTTAAAGATGCTGATCCACAGCACAACCGGGTAAATGTCACGTCAATGGTGGAGCAGGACTAGCGCTTCATTCACATGGGGATACTGGGGGTCATTTACTAAGGGCCCGATTTGCGGTATCCCGATGTGTTACCCGAATATTTCCGATTTGCGCCGATTGCCCCGGGATTTTGGCGCACGCGATCAGATTGTGGCGCATCGGTGCTGGCATGTACGCAACGGAAATCGGGGGACGTGGCCGAACGAAAAACCCGACGGATTCAGAAAAACCACCGCATTTAAAAAAAGAAAAGTGTCGCGGAGCTTGCACTTACCTTCATTAGGAATAGGCCGGTGAACTTGAGTGCGTTCCGATGCTCTTCAGCGCAGCAGCGACATCTGGTGGACGTCGGAGGAACTGCCTTAATGAATCCCGTCCGGACCCGAATCCACCGCAGAGAACACGCCGCTGGATCGCGAATGGACCGGGTAAGTAAATCTGCCCCACTGTGTCCTGTTCTCTCAAGACCCATCTTATCTAGGATTGGGGTGTTGTGAGGGATCCTCTGTGTTGTGGGAAGGGCAGGGTCCCGCTCCAGACATGAAGAGGTTCCCCTGGAGCGCCATGTGCTGTATCTCCCATAGTCTCATGCTCGTCTCTCCTCCTTCTTCTAGGAGTTCTGCCTCTTTGCTGTAGTCGGGTTGGTGTCGGACTTCTTCCTGCAGATGTTCTTCTTCACCACCGTTTTATCCATTGACATCCGCAGGATGGAGGTAGGGGCTGTGACTGGGACACGTGTATATATATATATGTGCTATAATACGTTTATGGCCTGTGCTGCTCTTGTTCAGTCCTGCAGCGCCCCTATAGTAACAATGGGGTATTACAGCCTTAGCTGTGTCCTCCGGGGTGTATGTAGCCACATTGGACCGGGCGGCCACGTCCTCTGGGTCTGGGTTCCTTGTAACCAGTATTTTTCTGAGTTGCAGCTCGCTGACCTGAATAAGAGGATGCCAGCGGAGGCCTGCATGCTGCCCTCCAAACCGCTGTCTCGTACCCCGAAATATGAGCGTCAGCAAGCCCTGCGCCCCAACACCCCTCACACCATCACCCTGCAGCCCCTCCGAAACCTGCGCCTGCCCAAGAGGCTTCGTCTCATCTACTTCTTTGCGAGGACGCGCCTGGCCCAGAGGATCATCATGGTGAGTGGGGAAGTTATTGGTTTATTCCTCTGATGTTGGGAATCTCCAGTCTCCTCAGTTGTTTTACTCTGATTTCTAGGCAGGGACCGTGGTGTGGATCGGAATACTGCTCTACACCGACCCAACCGGCCTCCGTACCTACCTAACCACAGTGCAGGTGACAGAGCAGAGCCCTCTAGGGGGCGCTGTAGTGCCACCCATTCCTGTGCCCGTCATGCCAGTCTCAGACCCCCAGATCTCTATGCTCCCCACTGGATCCTCTCAACTCCTAGAGAACCAGTCACAGAGAGACCACAAGGAGGTGATGGAGACCCTCAGGGGGGCGCTGGAGGGTAATTCCCGAGGCAGCTGGGCAGAGGGGCAGCAGAAGGACCAAAGCAAAGCAGAGTTCAGGGGGGACTGGGCCCACACACAGGTCACCTGGGGCCCTGACGATGAAGAGACTTGGCGTAAACTCTCCTTCCGGCACTGGCCAACGCTCTTCAGCTACTATAACATCACCCTGGCAAAGAGGTGAGTGCAGCTTTATGGTGGGTACAGGAGGCCCGTGTATGCCCACTGCCTGATCTCATCACTATATGTTGGCTGTAGATACATCAGCATCCTGCCCATGATCCCCATCACCCTGTACCTCACCCCGGAGGAGGTTTCTGAGGCGCGGCACCCGCATGAGGTCCAACATGAAGTATTTCAGCCGCAGCAAGAAGGACGCCCAGCCGAAATCAAACTGGCGCCCTCTGACCCCAAAAGCCAGGGGTCCGTAGACGTCACCTTATACAAGTAAGAAGCCCGGCCCTGCCCCGTCTCTCGTATATATCACCTCCTCCTCCTCCTCCTCCTCCTCCTCCTCCTCCTCCTCCTCCTCCTCCTCCTCCTTCTCCTCCTTCTTCCAGGAGTAAATCCATGTTTTCTGTCTGCAGAGTCGGAGCTTTAGGTTTGGCCTCTGGAATTTTGCTGGTTTTGCTCTTCTTCTGTCTGTACCGACTGCTGTGCCCTAAAAACTATGGACAGAATGGTCTGTCCCACAGCCGACGGAAGAAAGGAGACCTTCCCTGTGATGACTACGGGTATTCTCCACCCGAAACGGAGATTGTGCCCCTTGTCCTGAGAGGTCATCTCATGGTGCGTATCCAGTCCTGTTATTATATGTCCTGAGTGTCCGCTCCTCTCTCCTCCTTCCTCTCTCCATTTCTCCTCATTCTTGTTGTTTTCCTTCACCCTTTTATTTCTCACGATTCACATTTTTTCATTGTCTTCTACTTTCATTGTTGTCCTTTTCTTCCTTCTCTCTTGTTTGCTTCATCTGCTTTACCTTCTCTTGTTGCCTTTCTCTTTTCCCACTGTCCTCCTCGGCCTCGCCCCCCGGCTGTCGTCCTCCTCGGCCTCGCCCCCCCGGCTGTCGTCCTCCTCGGCCTCACCCCCCCGGCTGTCGTCCTCCTCGGCCTCACCCCCCCGGCTGTCGTCCTCCTCTGCCTCGCCCCCCGGCTGTCGTCCTCCTCGGCCTCGCTCCCCCGGCTGTCGTCCTTCTCGGCCTCGCCCCCCCGGCTGTCGTCCTCCTCGGCCTCCCCCCCCGGCTGTCGTCCTCCTCGGCCTCGCCCCCCGGATGTTGTCCTCCTCGGCTTCGCCCCCCGGATGTTGTCCTCCTCTCATTGTCTTCGCCCCCCGGCTGTCGTCCTCCTCTCATTGGCCTCGCCCCCCGGCTGTTGTCCTCCTCTCATTGGCCTCGCCCCCCAGCTGTTGTCCTCCTTGGCCTCGCCCCCTGGCTGTTGTCCCCCTTGGTCTCGCCCCCGGCTGTTGTCCTCCTTGGCCTCGCCCCCGGCTGTTGTCCTCCTTGGCCTCGCCCCCGGCTGTTGTCCTCCTCGGCCTCGCCCCCCGGATGTTGTCCTCCTCGGCCTCGCCCCCCGGATGTTGTCCTCCTCGGCTTCGCCCCCCGGATGTTGTCCTCCTCGGCTTCGCCCCCCGGATGTTGTCCTCCTCGGCTTCGCCCCCCGGATGTTGTCCTCCTCGGCTTCGCCCCCCGGATGTTGTCCTCCTCGGCTTCGCCCCCCGGATGTTGTCCTCCTCTCATTGTCTTCGCCCCCCGGATGTTGTCCTCCTCTCATTGTCTTCGCCCCCCGGCTGTTGTCCTCCTCTCATTGGCCTCGCCCCCCCGGCTGTCGTCCTCCTCTCATTGGCCTCGCCCCCCCGGCTGTCGTCCTCCTCTCATTGGCCACGCCCCCCCGGCTGTCGTCCTCCTCTCATTGGCCTCGCCCCCCCGGCTGTCGTCCTCCTCTCATTGGCCTCGCCCCCCCCGGCTGTTGTCGTCCTCTCATTGTTCTCGCCCCCGGCTGTTGTCCTCCTCGGCCTCGCCCCCGGCTGTTGTCCTCCTCGGCCTCGCCCCCGGCTGTTGTCCTCCTCGGCCTCGCCCCCCCCCCGGCTGTTGTCCTCCTCGGCCTCGCCCCCCCCCCGGCTGTCGTCCTCCTCGGCCTCGCCCCCCCCCCCGGCTGTTGTCCTCCTCGGCCTCGCCCCCCCCCCGGCTGTCGTCCTCCTCGGCCTCGCTCCCCCCCCCCCCCCCCCCTGTCGTCCTCCTCGGCCTCGCCCCCCCCGGCTGTCGTCCTCCTCTCATTGTCCTCGCCCCCCGGCTGTTGTCCTCCTCTCATTGTCCTCGCCCCCCGGCTGTTGTCCTCCTCTCATTGTCCTCGCCCCCCGGCTGTTGTCCTCCTCTCATTGTCCTCGCCCCCCGGCTGTTGTCCTCCTCTCATTGGCCTCGCCCCCCGGCTGTTGTCCTCCTGTCCTCCTCGGCCTCGCTCCCCGGCTGTTGTCCTCCTCGGCCTCGCCACCCCGGCTGTCGTCCTCCTCTCATTGGCCTCGCCCCCGGCTGTTGTCCTCCTCTCATTGTCCTCGTGGTTTTCTCCCTGCAGGACATTGAGTGTCTGGCCAGCGATGGGATGCTGTTAGTAAGCTGCTGTCTGGCCGGTCAGATCCGTGTGTGGGACGCACAGACAGGAGACTGTCTCACAGTGATTCCCAAGCAGCGGTGAGAGAGTAACTAGTTCCTATCCCTAGTTGTGTTCGGATGTCCCCCCGGTGTGTGGGTGACGGTCTCTTCTCTCCTCCAGGCTGCGCAGGGAGAGCAGTGGGATCTTCGAGTATCAGGACACGTGGGAGCAGATCCCTGACTGTAAATACAACCCTGACGATTCCTTAGAGAATGGTTACATAAAGAGGCGCCCGCTGCCGGCGCAGCCCCCCATGTTCTACGATCAGCCCGATCTTTCCAGTCTGATTGACACGAACTTCTGCGAGCAGGTGAAGCCGGAGAGTGGGGCGAGTCCTCCTGCGTCCTGCGGCTACGACTTCAGCACCCTGGTCCAGCGCGTCTACGAGGAGCACGGCGCCGCCGCAAGTTACCCTCCGGTCTTCTCCCCCATTCCCTATGGACAGGTCCAGCTTATGTCCGGTGCACGGAGCCGCTCACCTGGGAGCCGCTCAGACGGAGGCTGCTCTTCCATCAGGAGAAAGAGCTCGGCAGAAGAGCTGGCACTCTGTAATGGGACGTCTTCCCCCGTCTCTGCCTGGGCAGAAGATTTCGACAGTTCAGTGTGGAGTCTGGGACTTCAAGGAAACCTCATTGTAGCCGGGAGGAGCAACGGAAAACTAGAGGTACAAGGGCCCGGCCTCTACATGTAGTCAGGGGCCCAGCCTCTACATGTAGTCTATGGAGGGTACAGGGGCCCGGCCTCTACGTGTAGTCTATGGAGGGTACAGGGGCCCGGCCTCTACATGTAGTCTATGGAGGGTACAAGGGCCCGGCCTCTACGTGTAGTCTATGGAGGGTACAAGGGCCCGGCCTCTACATGTAGTCTATGGAGGGTACAAGGGCCCGGCCTCTACATGTAGTCTATGGAGGGTACAAGGGCCCAGCCTCTACGTGTAGTCAGGGGCCCAGCCTCTACATGTAGTCTATGGAGGGTACAGGGGCCCGGCCTCTACGTGTAGTCTATGGAGGGTACAGGGGCCCGGCCTCTACATGTAGTCTATGGAGGGTACAAGGGCCCGGCCTCTACGTGTAGTCTATGGAGGGTACAAGGGCCCGGCCTCTACATATATATATATCCTTCGACCACATTATGCCCTGACCCTCCTACAACAGTTGGAAATAAGGGGCAGAGGAGCCGGACATCTGCAGTGGCCCCTCTCCCTGATGAGAGGACATGCATACCCGGCCGGGCCCTGCTGTGTGGTGTTACTCACTGGGTCCTGTCTCCTCCTTGCTGTAGGTCTGGGACGCCATCGAGGGAGTCCTGCGCTGCAGTAACGGTGATGGTCAGAGCGGGATCACTGCACTCGTGTTCCTGAATCACCGGTAGGTCCTTCCCTCCTCCAGGGCACCCGGCAGCGGGTCCTGAGGCTTTATATAAGAAGACTTCTTTCTTCCAGGATTGTGGCTGCTCGTCTCAATGGATCCTTGGATTTCTTCTGTCTGGAATCCCAGAAATCCTCCAGCCAGCTGCAGTTCAGAGGTGAGAGTCCTGCAGGTGCCCCTCACCCCACCAGTCCTGCCCCTCACCCCACCAGTCCTGCCCCTCACCCCACCAGTCCTGCCCCTCACCCCACCAGTCCTGCCCCTCACCCCACCAGTCCTGCCCCTTGTGAGTAACATGGGGGGTCTCTCCTTTATCTCAGGAGCGTCGGCCCGCAGCGCCATCCCCAGCTCTCCGCTTTACTCCAGCGATGACATCATCCGCTGCCCCCTGACCCACACTGTCGCCTGCGCCCACCAGAAGCCAATCACAGTGCTAAAGGCAGCGGCCGGGCGGCTGGTCACCGGCAGTCAGGACCACACGCTCAGGGTGAGTTACCCCCAATGTCTCAGAACCTGCTGGTGTCATGTTGTGCGGTCCAGTAACGCCGTCTTGTGTGCCGCTAGGTTTACCGCTTAGAGGACGCTTGCTGCTTGTTCACGCTGCAGGGTCACTCAGGAGGGATCACGGCCATCTATATAGATCAGGTAAGTCCCTACATGTCTCTATCCTCTCCTGCACTAGATCCGCAGGTCCTTACCTGTTTTCTTACCTGCAGACCATGGTCCTGGCCAGCGGGGGGCAGGATGGATCCATCTGTTTATGGGATGTCCTCACGGGCAGTCGTGTCAGCCACATGCACGGACATCGAGGAGACGTCACGTCACTGGTGTGCACAGCCTCCTATGTCATCAGCAGCGGCCTGGATGATGTCATCAGTATATGGGACCGCAGCTCAGGGATCAAGCTCTACTCTATCCAGCAGGTGAGTGGGGTCAGGGGTCGGGTCACCCCCGGGGTCAGGTCACCCCCGGGGTCAGATCTGTGACCGCGCCTCATTCTGCCCTCTTTCTTCTCAGGACTTGGGTTGCGGCTCTAGTTTGGGTCTCATTTCTGACAACCTGCTGGTGACGGGCGGCCAGGGGTGCGTGTCCTTCTGGGACATCGGCTACGGCGATCTCCTGCAGACGGTCTACCTGGGCAAGTGTGAGGAAGCGCAGCCGGCGCGCCAGATCCTGGTACTGGACAACGCGGCGATTGTCTGTGACTTTGGCAGCGAGCTCAGTCTGGTCTACGTCCCGTCAGTTCTGGAGAAGCTGGACTGAGGACTGTCCCTGCCGAGGACTGTCACATCTACTACAACACGGACACCAGTCTCTATACTTCCAATGGAATTGTACAATTTACAGCTCCCCATTTTGTGGGGGTCACCCCTTGCCTGGCTCTGGATGAGGCAGTCTGGGTGGGTGACGCCCCATAAAATGCAGGACCCCAGAAAGATTCGTAATGAATCAGTAGCACTTGGCGATCTCACGTGACGGGGGAAACGCCAGCTCTATACATTATCACAAGTGTAGGGGGAGGGGTAGATTATGTGACTTGTATAAGGACCCCCTCCCTCTTCCGGTGACTACGCGGTCACATCAGGCACTTACAGAGCAGAAGACGCTGCTGCACTATATGATACTGAGTATCTAGACGCTCTTCATTCCACACACACGGGAATGGGCCAGTACAGGAGACTATTACACAAGCACTTACCTGCTTCTCCCTATATTTATATCCCAGCAGGGGGCGCACTCTCCGGCGGCTGCTTCGGGTTTATTTTATTATGGACTTGAACACTTTGTTGGGAGATGAGGGGGGTCCCAGCCCCTGGAGATGTTCTGCAGCAGGAGGGGGTCCACATGTGACCTGCATCATGCTGAGGTGTAAGGAGCTGTGGGGGGTGATAGCTGCTTCATGTATTATGTACTGTTAACCCCTCCCAGAACAATCCTATTGGCTGCCCAGCTCCACAGGAAGCAGATAGGTCACATGACAGGAGCCACTTCCTGTCGCTTCCCCTGAAACGGTTCACGTCACAACATCAACTACTGTTTAATGTAAAGTCTAACTTGTATCATGGAATAGAGGAAAATAATATTTTTGGTAAAGGTTCTAATTTATTTTGCTGTAGGTCTCTGCTGTAGAGGTAAGTGTCCCTGTACAGATTCTCCGCTTCCTTGTATATTTTATTTTTTAATTTAGTTTTTGTTTCTTTTCATTGCTCTGTAATTTTCTTACATAAAATTTTCTCTCAAAGGAAAGTCTGTTGTGATCTCTGCTGCGTCCTATGGGGGGGAGGAGGATTATAACGCTCCCCCATCAGCGCCCCCTAGTGGGCGGGGTACACGGCCCGGCATCACCAATGTATCCGGTTACAGGACGGCTGCAGATAATCCCCGGGCAAAGAAGCTGACGCTCTTGTCGTGAATCTTGTACTGGTAGGTGACGGGTCGCTCTGTGTTATGTGTCCTCCGGGTGATGGTCAGCTGTAAGAGGGCGACACAGGCAAATACTCTAGTCACAACACAAGCTGCAAACACCATCTGACTGGTGTCACCTCCCCACTGCATCATATCTCACTCCATACATCATCCTGCGGGGGGCAGCACTGACCTCTCCATGCACATCCTTACAGAAGCCGGTCACCAGCCCCTCCACCTGCAGGATCAGCCCGCTCTGGTGACACAGCGACCTCAGCAGCAGCTCGTACTCCGCGTCCTCCGAACCCTCATCGCCCTGAACCAGACAGACGACATTGCCCTAGGGGGGGGGAGAGAGAAACTAATAACCTACATCACCCACAGCCCAATCTGTGGTGTTACATAGGACTGCAGGACACATCTACTACATGATCTGTACTCAGAGATATCACTGTGTTATCTGTGCTGTTACATAGGACTGCAGGACACATCTACTACATGATCTGTACTCAGAGAGATATCACTGTGTTATCTGTGGTGTTACATAGGACTGCAGGACACATCTACTACATGATCTGTACTCAGAGATATCACTGTGTTATCTGTGGTGTTACATGGGACTGCAGGACACATCTACTACATGATCTGTACTCAGAGATATCACTGTGTTATCTGTGCTGTTACATAGGACTGCAGGACACATCTACTACATGATCTGTACTCAGAGATATCACTGTGTTATCTGTGGTGTTACATAGGACTGCAGGACACATCTACTACATGATCTGTACTCAGAGATATCACTGTGTTATCTGTGGTGTTACATAGGACTGCAGGACACATCTACTACATGATCTGTACTCAGAGATATCACTGTGTTATCTGTGGTGTTACATAGGACTGCAGGACACATCTACTACATGATCTGTACTCAGAGATATCACTGTGTTATCTGTGGTGTTACATAGGACTGCAGGACACATCTACTACATGATCTGTACTCAGAGATATCACTGTGTTATCTGTGGTGTTACATAGGACTGCAGGACACATCTACTACATGATCTGTACTCAGAGATATCACTGTGTTATCTGTGGTGTTACATAGGACTGCAGGACACATCTACTACATGATCTGTACTCAGAGAGATATCACTGTGTTATCTGTGGTGTTACATAGGACTGCAGGACACATCTACTACATGATCTGTACTCAGAGATATCACTGTGTTATCTGTGGTGTTACATAGGACTGCAGGATACATCTACTACATGATCTGTACTCAGAGATATCACTGTGTTATCTGTGGTGTTACATGGGACTGCAGGACACATCTACTACATGATCTGTACTCAGAGATATCACTGTGTTATCTGTGGTGTTACATAGGACTGCAGGTCACATCTACTACATGATCTGTACTCAGAGATATCACTGTGTTATCTGTGCTGTTACATAGGACTGCATGTCACATCTACTACATGATCTGTACTCAGAGATATCACTGTGTTATCTGTGGTGTTACATAGGACTGCAGGTCACATCTACTACATGATCTGTACTCAGAGATATCACTGTGTTATCTGTGCTGTTACATAGGACTGCATGTCACATCTACTACATGATCTGTACTCAGAGATATCACTGTGTTATCTGTGGTGTTACATAGGACTGCAGGACACATCTACTACATGATCTGTACTCAGAGATATCACTGTGTTATCTGTGGTGTTACATAGGACTGCAGGACACATCTACTACATGATCTGTACTCAGAGAGATATCACTGTGTTATCTGTGGTGTTACATAGGACTGCAGGACACATCTACTACATGATCTGTACTCAGAGATATCACTGTGTTATCTGTGGTGTTACATAGGACTGCAGGATACATCTACTACATGATCTGTACTCAGAGATATCACTGTGTTATCTGTGGTGTTACATGGGACTGCAGGACACATCTACTACATGATCTGTACTCAGAGATATCACTGTGTTATCTGTGGTGTTACATAGGACTGCAGGACACATCTACTACATGATCTGTACTCAGAGATATCACTGTGTTATCTGTGGTGTTACATAGGACTGCAGGTCACATCTACTACATGATCTGTACTCAGAGATATCACTGTGTTATCTGTGCTGTTACATAGGACTGCATGTCACATCTACTACATGATCTGTACTCAGAGATATCACTGTGTTATCTGTGGTGTTACATAGGACTGCAGGTCACATCTACTACATGATCTGTACTCAGAGATATCACTGTGTTATCTGTGCTGTTACATAGGACTGCATGTCACATCTACTACATGATCTGTACTCAGAGATATCACTGTGTTATCTGTGGTGTTACATAGGACTGCAGGACACATCTACTACATGATCTGTACTCAGAGATATCACTGTGTTATCTGTGGTGTTACATAGGACTGCAGGACACATCTACTACATGATCTGTACTCAGAGAGATATCACTGTGTTATCTGTGGTGTTACATAGGACTGCAGGACACTACTACATGATCTGTACTCAGAGATATCACTGTGTTATCTGTGGTGTTACATAGGACTGCAGGACACATCTACTACATGATCTGTACTCAGAGATATCACTGTGTTATCTGTGGTGTTACATAGGACTGCAGGATACATCTACTACATGATCTGTACTCAGAGATATCACTGTGTTATCTGTGGTGTTACATGGGACTGCAGGACACATCTACTACATGATCTGTACTCAGAGATATCACTGTGTTATCTGTGGTGTTACATAGGACTGCAGGACACATCTACTACATGATCTGTACTCAGAGATATCACTGTGTTATCTGTGGTGTTACATAGGACTGCAGGTCACATCTACTACATGATCTGTACTCAGAGATATCACTGTGTTATCTGTGGTGTTACATGGGACTGCAGGACACAACTACTACATGATCTGTACTCAGAGATATCACTGTGTTATCTGTGGTGTTACATGGGACTGCAGGACACATCTACTACATGATCTGTACTCAGAGATATCACTGTGTTATCTGTGGTGTTACATAGGACTGCAGGACACATCTACTACATGATCTGTACTCAGAGATATCACTGTGTTATCTGTGGTGTTACATGGGACTGCAGGACACATCTACTACATGATCTGTACTCAGAGATATCACTGTGTTATCTGTGGTGTTACATGGGACTGCAGGACACATCTACTACATGATCTGTACTCAGAGAGATATCACTGTGTTATCTGTGGTGTTACATAGGACTGCAGGACACATCTACTACATGATCTGTACTCAGAGATATCACTGTGTTATCTGTGGTGTTACATAGGACTGCAGGACACATCTACTACATGATCTGTACTCAGAGATATCACTGTGTTATCTGTGGTGTTACATGGGACTGCAGGACACATGTACTACATGATCTGTACTCAGAGCTATCACTGTGTTATCTGTGGTGTTACATAGGACTGCAGGACACATCTACTACATGATCTGTACTCAGAGATATCACTGTGTTACCTGTGGTGTTACATAGGACTGCAGGACACATCTACTACATGATCTGTACTCAGAGATATCACTGTGTTATCTGTGGTGTTACATAGGACTGCAGGACACAACTACTACATGATCTGTACTCAGAGATATCACTGTGTTATCTGTGGTGTTACATGGGACTGCAGGACACATCTACTACATGATCTGTACTCAGAGATATCACTGTGTTATCTGTGGTGTTACATAGGACTGCAGGACACATCTACTACATGATCTGTACTCAGAGATATCACTGTGTTATCTGTGGTGTTACATAGGACTGCAGGTCACATCTACTACATGACCTGTACTCAGATATATCACTGTGTTATCTGTGGTGTTACATAGGACTGCAGGATACATCTACTACATGATCTGTACTCAGAGATATCACTGTGTTATCTGTGGTGTTACATAGGACTGCAGGTCACATCTACTACATGATCTGTACTCAGAGATATCACTGTGTTATCTGTGGTGTTACATAGGACTGCAGGACACATCTACTACATGATCTGTACTCAGAGATATCACTGTGTTATCTGTGGTGTTACATAGGACTGCAGGACACATCTACTACATGATCTGTACTCAGAGATATCACTGTGTTATCTGTGGTGTTACATGGGACTGCAGGACACATCTACTACATGATCTGTACTCAGAGATATCACTGTGTTATCTGCGGTGTTACATAGGACTGCAGGACACATCTACTACATGATCTGTACTCAGAGATATCACTGTGTTATCTGCAGTGTTACATAGGACTGCAGGACACATCTACTACATGATCTGTACTCAGAGATATCACTGTGTTATCTGTGGTGTTACATAGGACTGCAGGTCACATCTACTACATGATCTGTACTCAGAGATATCACTGTGTTATCTGTGCTGTTACATAGGACTGCACATTATTGGGGGGGGGCACACACCTGGTAGCGGCTGCACACCCCCGCTCTGCAGTAATGGATGAAGTCCAGCACTTGTACACTGGTGACCCCCAGGCTGAGCAGGACACTGACATCATCTATGATCAGCACTGGACATTTCCACTCTCCACCTGCGGGGGGCGCCAGGGCTGCAGTGATGAAGTTGTACAGAGGTCTGAGGTCACTCCCATTCCTGAAAGAAGCAGAACAGCGATGGATGTAATAAACAGCGCATTCTACAGGCCCCTCCCCCATACCGAGGCCCCTCCCACTACAAGTTCTCCATTCATCGATACAATGTTATTGTTGCTTCCTGTTCGGAGAAGGCAAATAAACAGTGTACAGCACAGAGGATACAATCTACTGCCCCCCCCCCCCCCCCGATGTACCAGGAGATGGAGGGGAGGATCTGCACTCTAACCCCAAAGATTCTGTCCAATCATGAGCAGAACTGACCGCAGAAAGCGCAGAGGATTCTCAGCCTCCAACTCTGCAGAATCGGCAAACAGCAAACGGGTGAAACATCTCAGCCCCTCCAGGAAGTGCAACTGCCCCCGATCCCGAGCACAGGACAAGCTCACTCCCTAAAAGAAGAAAGACAGAATAGTGAGTGCAGCTCTGGGGTATAATACAGGATGTAACTCAGGATCAGTACAGGATAAGTAATGTCATGTATGTACACAGTGACTGCACCAGCAGCAGAATAGTGAGTGCAGCTCTGGGGTATAATACAGGATGTAACTCAGGATCAATACAGGATAAGTAATGTCATGTATGTACAGTGACTGCACCAGCAGCAGAATAGTGAGTGCAGCTCTGGAGTATAATACAGGATGTAACTCAGGATCAGTACAGGATAAGTAATGTCATGTATGTACACAGTGACTGCACCAGCAGCAGAATAGTGAGTGCAGCTCTGGGGTATAATACAGGATGTAACTCAGGATCAGTACAGGATAAGTAATGTCATGTATGTACACAGTGACTGCACCAGCAGCAGAATAGTGAGTGCAGCTCTGGGGTATAATACAGGATGTAACTCAGGATCAGTACAGGATAAGTAATGTCATGTATGTACACAGTGACTGCACCAGCAGCAGAATAGTGAGTGCAGCTCTGGAGTATAATACAGGATGTAACTCAGGATCAGTACAGGATAAGTAATGTCATGTATGTACACAGTGACTGCACCAGCAGCAGAATAGTGAGTGCAGCTGTGGAGTATAATACAGGATGTAACTCAGGATCAGTACAGGATAAGTAATGTCATGTATGTACACAGTGACTGCACCAGCAGCAGAATAGTGAGTGCAGCTCTGGGGTATAATACAGGATGTAACTCAGGATCAGTACAGGATAAGTAATGTCATGTATGTACACAGTGACTGCACCAGCAGCAGAATAGTGAGTGCAGCTCTGGGGTATAATACAGGATGTAACTCAGGATCAGTACAGGATAAGTAATGTCATGTATGTACACAGTGACTGCACCAGCAGCAGAATAGTGAGTGCAGCTCTAGGGTATAATACAGGATGTAACTCAGGATCAGTACAGGATAAGTAATGTCATGTATGTACACAGTGACTGCACCAGCAGCAGAATAGTGATTGCAGCTCTGGAGTATAATACAGGATGTAACTCAGGATCAGTACAGGATAAGTAATGTCATGTATGTACACAGTGACTGCACCAGCAGCAGAATAGTGAGTGCAGCTCTGGAGTATAATACAGGATGTAACTCAGGATCAGTACAGGATAAGTAATGTCATGTATGTACACAGTGACTGCACCAGCAGCAGAATAGTGAGTGCAGCTCTGGAGTATAATACAGGATGTAACTCAGGATCAGTACAGGATAAGTAATGTCATGTATGTACACAGTGACTGCACCAGCAGCAGAATAGCGAGTGCAGCTCTGGGGTATAATACAGGATGTAACTCAGGATCAGTACAGGATAAGTAATGTCATGTATGTACACAGTGACTGCACCAGCAGCAGAATAGTGAGTGCAGCTCTGGAGTATAATACAGGATGTAACTCAGGATCAGTATAGGATAAGTAATGTCATGTATGTACACAGTGACTGCACCAGCAGCAGAATAGTGAGTGCAGCTCTGGAGTATAATACAGGATGTAACTCAGGATCAGTACAGGATAAGTAATGTCATGTATGTACACAGTGACTGCACCAGCAGCAGAATAGTGAGTGCAGCTCTGGGGTATAATACAGGATGTTACTCAGGATCAGTACAGGATAAGTAATGTCATGTATGTACACAGTGACTGCACCAGCAGCAGAATAGTGAGTGCAGCTCTGGAGTATAATACAGGATGTAACTCAGGATCAGTACAGGATAAGTAATGTCATGTATGTACACAGTGACTGCACCAGCAGCAGAATAGTGAGTGCAGCTCTGGGGTATAATACAGGATGTAACTCAGGATCAGTACAGGATAAGTAATGTCATGTATGTACACAGTGACTGCACCAGCAGCAGAATAGTGAGTGCAGCTCTGGGGTATAATACAGGATGTAACTCAGGATCAGTACAGGATAAGTAATGTCATGTATGTACACAGTGACTGCACCAGCAGCAGAATAGTGAGTGCAGCTCTGGGGTATAATACAGGATGTAACTCCGGATCAGTACAGGATCAGTAATGTCATGTATGTACACAGTGACTGCACCAGCAGCAGAATAGTGAGTGCAGCTCTGGGGTATAATACAGGATGTAACTCAGGATCAGTACAGGATCAGTAATGTCATGTATGTACAGTGACTGCACCAGCAGCAGAATAGTGAGTGCAGCTCTGGGGTATAATACAGGATGTAACTCAGGATCAGTACAGGATCAGTAATGTCATGTATGTACAGTGACTGCACCAGCAGCAGAATAGTGACAGCAGCTCTGGGTATAATGCACTAGTGATTAGTATGTAGACCCCTGTAGCTTTGTGCTGCCCCCCGGTGTAGGTCATGTGACCTCTATCTCATGGTTAGGACTCACCAGTTTCTGGGCGATGACGCTGTAGTGATTGAATGATTGGGTGAGGGACACGACGCACACGCTGCACCCGGCTGTGGAGACAGAGGGAGGGGGGGGGGGGTTATTAGGGTGCAGTTCTGTCACCTCCAGCTCTCGGAGCTTTTTCCTTAATAATAACAATTCCTTTATAAGGCGCACACAGATTCTGCATCCGTCATTGACCCCTTCCTGTCCGGGTCGCTGCTCGGGTCACATCAGAGATCTTATCCCATGACCTCTTCCTCCAGGTCACGGCCTCTTGTAGTATCTTATACTAGTGCGGGGGGGGGCGGGGGGGGGGGCGCAGCAATGGCGGCCGCTGTGGCTTATTTTCAGGTATGACATCACAGGGGGGCGGCACTCACCCTTCAGGTAATAAGACAGGAAGTGATGCAGCAGGAAGCCGGGGTCCGTCTTGTGGCCACTGATCAGGGTGAACTGCCCCTGCAAGACAAGACATGGAGGATGGAACTACTACTCCCAGCAGGATAGGGCTGGAGCATGGGAGCAGCTGTATATATACTGCAGGAGGAGGGAGGGGGCAGCTGTGTATATACTGCAGGAGGAGGAGGGAGGGGGCAGCTATATATATACTGCAGGAGGAGGGAGGGGGCAGCTGTATATATACTGCAGGAGGAGGGAGGGGGCAGCTATATATATACTGCAGGAGGAGGAGGGAGGGGGCAGCTGTATATATACTGCAGGAGGAGGGAGGGGGCAGCTATATATATACTGCAGGAGGAGGGAGGGGCAGCTATATATATACTGCAGGAGGAGGAGGGAGGGAGCGGGCAGCTATATATATATATATATATACTGCAGGAGGAGGGAGGGGCAGCTATATATATACTGCAGGAGGAGGGAGGGAGGGGGCAGCTATATATATACTGCAGGAGGAGGGAGGGGCAGCTATATATATACTGCAGGAGGAGGAGGGAGGGAGCGGGCAGCTATATATATATATATATATACTGCAGGAGGAGGGAGGGGGCAGCTATATATATACTGCAGGAGGAGGGAGGGAGGGGGCAGCTATATATATATACTGCAGGAGGAGGGAGGGAGGGGGCAGCTATATATATACTGCAGGAGGAGGGAGGGAGGGGGCAGCTATATATATACTGCAGGAGGAGGGAGGGAGGGGGCAGCTATATTTTTTTAAAAGAATTTATTTTTGCAATTTTGAAATTTTATACAATTAAAATAAACAAAATCGAAGAACAAGATTGTCTGTCACATATTTCTTTCCCCCCATTACAGGATTATTAAGCAACAACCATGGTAACAATCAGGTTCTTACTGCGTTTCAAAACTAACCGAGGGATATTACAGTAAATGACAGCAGGATACTACAGCCAGACATCCTGATACAACACAAATAACTATTGACACATAGACAATCAGTCACACACACACACACACACACACACCAGCACGCTCAGTCTCATTCATCATGGAGAGGAATATAAATCACATGTGATTATAAGGCAGTATGGGGAGTCGCGCACCATCTGGACCAGATGCGATCAAACTTCTGGGGACACTTCCTGTTGGTATACAGGGACCGGTAGTGGGGAATGACACTGTTAATAAGTAGTATCCATCTTTTTAACGGAGGGGGCTCCTGGTCCTTCCAGGTCATCACCACCACTTTTCGGGCGTAGTATAATACAAACCTAAAGAAAATTTTGTCATAGTGGCCATTGATAACTTCATTTATGATACCGAGGAGACACACAGAGGGAGACAGTAATCGTGGGAAATCAAAGTGTACATTTAGGAACTCCAGCACTTCGGACCAGAAGACATGGACCCTAGGGCAGGACCAGACACAATGCAGGAAGGATCCGACTTCAGCCTGACAGCGAAAGCAAAGATCATTGGGCATTGCTCCCATGCGGAATAGTCTAGCAGGGGTGAAGTATACTCGATGGAGGAATTTAGATTGGATCAGGAAGTCCCTCGCGCTCACTACAGATGTGAAGTAGGACAGTTCGACCTCCCTCCAGTCATCATCTGACAGGTCAGGGATATCCTGTCTCCAGCGTTCACGGGCTCTATCAAATGGTCTGGACTTTTGCTCTTGCAGGAGAGCATAGCACTGAGTGAGTGGCTTAGGGAGGTCCGGGGTACTCATCAGAGTCTCTAGTTTGGAGAATTTCACTGTCAGGCTGAAGGAGCCGAATTGGGCTTTGAATGCATGTCGCAGTTGCGTGTAATGGAAGCTGGCCGTAGTGGGTACAGTATGTCTCTCCCTTATCTCGTTAAAGCTGAGTAATTCTGCTTCCGGAGATAATAGCTGGCCTACAAATTTCACCCCCGCCGCCCCCCACATTGTCCAGCCCGGGAGGGAGAGGAAGTGAGAAAGCCACGGATTGAGCCACAATGGAGTCCTGGGCGAGAGAGGGGGAGAGCTGCTCGGTTCTACCAGGGATTGCGCCCTACGCCAGCACACCGCTACCGTACGTAGGGGAAGTGGGGTATCAGATGGGGACTTATACCTGTACAGCAAGTTTGTAAGGGCCTCGTAGGAACCTACCAGGGCACCAGCCAGTGCAGTAGCTGCATTACCCATGTCTATATCTATCCACCACTGGGCATATACTAGCTGGGAAGCCAGGTAATAAAGATACAGATCCGGGGCAGCCAGTCCACCCCTAGCCTTGGGAGCCTGAAGCAGCGCTAAACTGAATCGTGGGGCACTACTCTGCCAGTAGAAGGACCTGAGAATGCCGTCCAAGCGTTTAAATAGGCTCTTTGGAAGCAGTATAGGACAAGCGTGAAAAAGGTATAAGAATTTTGGAAGAAAAATCATTTTAAATATGTTAATACGCCCGTACAGAGACAAGGGGAGAGTGGACCAGGCCCCCAGACGCGACTCAGCCGCAGTTATCAGGGGTGTAATGTTTAACTCTGTAAATGCCTGGACCTTGCGTGACACCTGGACTCCCAGATATTTAAAGGTGGACACCACCTGGACTGGGACGGGGAGGGAGTGTACCCCTACATCAGATAAGGGAAAGAGGGCTGATTTGTCCCAGTTAACCCGAAGGCCTGAGAACCCCCCATAGCGTTCTATCAAGGACAGAAGGGATTCCAGAGAGGGGCCCACATCTCCAAGATATACAAGTGTATCATCAGCATAGAGAGATACCTTCTCAATAATAGTACCTCTAGTTATGCCCTTAATGCCCTCAGAGTGGCGGATCGCCACAGCAAGGGGTTCAATGGCGAGTGCGAAGAGGAGGGGAGATAGTGGGCAACCCTGTCTAGTGCCCCTGGCCATAGGGAGAGTAGGTGAGATGTTAAGATTAGTCCGTACCCTAGCCTTGGGATCATTATACAGTAGTTTAACTAATGCTGTAAATCGAGGGCCAAAACCCATTCTAGGCAGGAGGGTCCATAAATATGTCCACTCTACTGAGTCAAACGCCTTACAATTGTCTAAGGATAATATAAACCCAGGGTCTGGAGACCGCTCTGCCTCTGCTATGTTCAGGTGTAGTCTTTGTATATTTATGTCAGTTCCCCTCCCTGGCATAAAGCCTGTCTGGTCTGGGTGAACCAATGATAATATTACTTTGTTAAGCCTTGTCGCCAGAATTTTTGCTAGTATCTTAACATCTGAGTTTAGGAGGGAAATTGGACGGTATGAGTCGGGAAGCAGAGGGTCCTTGCCAGGCTTGGGAAGAACTACAATAAGGGCCTCTCGCATGGAGTCGGGGAGGGAACCGCTGTCAAACGCATCGGAGTACAGGCTAAGGAGAAGGGGGACCAGAGTCTCACAGTTATCCCTATACCACTCACCTCCCAGCCCATCAAGTCCAGGAGTCTTACCGGGGGGCAACGATTGGATGGCCAGTTCCACCTCCTCCGCCGAGAGCGGGGCATCAAGCTCCGAAGACTGTGCCGGTGTGAGCCTCCATAGTGGAAGACTGTCAAGGAATCTGGAAATCTCGACGGAAGAGGCGGACAATCTGGAGCTGTAAAGAGAGGAATAGAATTCATAAAACACCATGTTAATGGCCCGGGGTTCTGTAATCAAGGCTCCGTTACCATCAATAATAGAGGGAACGGAAGCACAAGGACGTTCAGCCCGCGAGAGATACGCAAGCAGCTTCCCGTTTTTATCTCCGAATTCAAAGATGGACGCTTCCCTGGCTTGCAGGCGCTTGCTGGTGCGCTCCTTCGCTACAGCTAAATGGTTCCTCTGCGCCTGAGCCCAAGTCTTTTTATTCCCCGGAGTAGGTTTCTCTAGATAATCCTTTTCTGCGGTCACCAGTGCAGCGGTCAACCTCTCCTCCTGCGCATTTAAGGACTTCCTATGGCCAGCTACCCCCGACATGAATGCTCCCCGCACCGAGGACTTGTACGAGTCCCAGACTAGAAGAGGATCAGGATGAGTTGAGTGTACGTCCCAGAACTCGCTGTGCGCTGCCCTAACAGTACTCTGGACCGCTGGGGATAGGAGCCAAGCCGGGTGCAGGCGCCATAAGCGGGAGTCGCTGGGGGGGCCTATAAGGAGACTAATGAACAAGGCGGAGTGGTCTGACGCACTGCGCGGGCAATAGGATACCTGATCAACGTGCGGCAACATATCTGGGGAAACAAAGGCCAGATCAATCCGAGAGAAGCTCTTATGAACAGAGGAATAAAATGAATATTCTCTCTCTTGAGGGTGTTTACTACGCCAAACATCGGCGAGGTCTAGAGAAGTGAGCCACTCATTCAGACGGACCGAGCCTGTGTCCAGACCACTTGTACGATCTAAGGAGGGATTAGGGACAGCATTGAAGTCACCAATGCAGAGTATCGGACTTGGAGGCATAGCAGCAAGTTTACTGGATATTAGGTGCAATACAGCTGGATCAAAGGGAGGTGGGACATAAATAGACGCTATAGTAGAGGTAAAGCCCCACAAGGCACAATGTACGATCACATAACGGCCAAAGTGATCCGGTGCTACCTGTATGACCTCTATGGGAAGCGCTTTGGATATGAGTATGGATACTCCCCTAGCGTAGACAGAGTAAGAGGAATGATAACCTCTAGCCACCCATGCCCGCTTCAGGGAGAGGACCTTCTGACCCGTAAGGTGTGTCTCTTGGATACATACAATGTGGGGGGCCTGACGCTTAATGACGTCTAACATCAGGGCCCTCTTGAATTTGGAGTTAAGTCCCCTCACATTCCAGCTCATTACCTTAAGTGAAGACATCTTAGCGGAAGGGAAAGGGGTGTGGGGAAGGAGACGTGAGCAACCAAGCATTCATCCTTTCATACCACAAAGACATAGACAGACAGACAACAGTGAGCATAACAAATATAACAGAACTGAACTAACAATCCCAAGAATATAAACCCCCTGTCTAGCACCCTAACAGCAGTAGTGTAGACCTATACCCACTAACAGTCAAATAGTAGAACAGTGGTCCCTAACTTAAGACAAACCTACACCATTTGTCCCGGGACCTTCAACCCTTAATGTATATGTGATCAGGAGGTTATTAGGCAGCCATATTTTGCGAGAACCAAAGAGGAGATAGGGGAGGGGGGGAGAAAGGAGGGAGACATAGGGAGGTAGTGGTAGCAGGAAAGGGGGGAGGAGGGAGAGGGAGGAGGGAGAGGGAGGAGGGAGGGGGGAAAGTGCCACGTGTGGCGCACTGGTCGATATGACCAAAAAATAGAACGCAATCAGTCACAGGGTACATTTTGTGAGGCACGTAGTATGTAAACAGATAGTAAAAACCTATAATAGTGATCTGGGACCCCTAAATATCTAATCAGGACTAAGTCCAGCATTGTCATTGCATATCAGATAAAAGGATATGTGAGTCCAGTCACTCAGGAGGTGCGGGCCTTCCAGCTGGGGCCCGTGGAGCTGCATCAGCCCAGTGAAGTGCTTCGGTTGGGCAGGTGAAGAAACGAGTCTTCGGTCCGTCCACAATTCGGAGCTTGGAAGGGTACATCATGGAGTATTTATACCCCTTGTCACGGAGACGGGCACGGACCTCAGTAAATTGTGCTCGCTGTTTCCTGACGGATGCAGAGAAATCAGGGTAGAAGGACACTCTGCTGTTGGCATAGAGGATTTCTCCCTTGGTACGGACAGCCCTGAGGATAGAGTCCCTGTCCCTAAAGTGCAGCAGCCGGGCCAGGAAGGGTCTTGGATTGCCCCCTGGAGGGCCAGGGCGGGATGGCACACGATGGGCCCTCTCCACTGTGAAGAACGGGGAAAAGGTATCTGCAGGCAGCATATTTTTGAGCCAATTTTCAAAAAAGGATACCGGGTCAGACCCCTCCACTTTTTCGGGGAGGCCAACCACTCTGACGTTGTTCCGTCGCAGGCGGTTTTCGAGGTCGTCAGCTCTGTCGATGGATGCAGACATTTGGCGCTGAAGCTCTCTGATCTGTGTCGGCATAGGCCTCTGGACGTCCTCCACCTCAGATATTCTGCGTTCAGTTTCGGTGATTCGCTCTTTGGCTTTGTGGACATCATGTCGTAATAGAACAAAGTCCTGTCGCAGCTCATCCACCTTGGTAACCAGTTTGGATTGGCACCCATTAATGGCCGCCAGCACCTCTGCAAATTTTCGATCCAGCTCCGTGGCCGCGTCAGGCGGATCATCGCCCTCTTCATAACTTACAAGCCGCGGCGGGCTCTGGGAGCCTTCAAAGAGGGAGGGAGAGGAGTTTGGGGACCCCTGAGGAGAGCAGGGCTGTGTGCGGGAGAATCTCCCCAACTTTTTAGCAGCATTCGACTGTATCTGCGCAAGAACTGCTTGGGATGTGGAGCAATCCTGCGCGTCCAGGGGTTCCAGGGACTGGAATGGAGGATCTTCATGGACGGATTCATCATCCGATGGAGGCGCAGACGCTGCTTTGAGCATTTTAGCCGTTCTCCTCCGGTTACCCATGGCGTCTGGGCAGGGGGGGGCCAGTGATAAACAATCGCGGAGCCTAGCGTCCAGTAATTAGCAGAGATACAGTACAAACCCACGTGGAGTATTGCAGCGGCACTGCGAGGGTTAATATAAAGCAGAACCCAGGAGCAGGGGATCACTGGGAGTATGGAGGACTCAGTGCTGGGCTGCACAACTAGGGGTCCCCAGGGCAGAGGTGGGCAGCAACAGGGGAATTACTTCCCTACCTGGTCCCGGCTCAGTCTGGCAGTGTCAGGGTTAACCCTGCGCGCCTAGGCCTCAGGCAGCGCAGGGGAGTCCCACCAGATGGCGCCTCCAGCAGGATGCAGTGCTGGCTGGAGCTGTCACGGTGCCTCCGGTGGTGGGAGCGTTGTTCCGGGCTGCAGGGGAGGAGGATGATATCCCCGGTGATCAGCAGCGCTGTGTACCTGCCGCGGGACCGGGCGGCTAGGATCGGGCCGCCGCGCTGGTGGACAGCGGCAGGTGCGCGGGGCACAGCGGAGCAGGAGAGAGGTGGCACAGGTGAGGGATGGCTGCCTGGGAAGGGAGATAGGGTGTCGGGTCCCGGGAGCTCCGCGGCGCACGTCCGCTCAGTCCGGCATCAGGCCACGCCCCCCGAGGGGGCAGCTATATATATACTGCAGGAGGAGGGAGGGGGCAGCTATATATATATATATATATATATATATATATATATATATATATATATATATACTGGAGGAGGGAGGGGGCAGCTATATATATACTGCAGGAGGAGGAGGGACAGCTATATATATATATACTGCAGGAGGAGGGGGGGCAGCTATATATATATATACTGCAGGAGGAGGAGGGGGGCAGCTATATATATACTGCAGGAGGAGGGAGGGGGCAGCTATATATATACTGCAGGAGGAGGAGGGACAGCTATATATATATATACTGCAGGAGGAGGGAGGGGGCAGCTATATATATACTGCAGGAGGAGGGAGGGGGCAGCTGTGTATATACTGCAGGAGGAGGAGGGAGGGGCAGCTATATATATACTGCAGGAGGAGGGAGGGGGCAGCTATATATATACTGCAGGAGGAGGGAGGGGGCAGCTATATATATACTGCAGGAGGAGGAGGGACAGCTATATATATATATACTGCAGGAGGAGGGGGGGCAGCTATATATATACTGCAGGAGGAGGGGGGCAGCTATATATATACTGCAGGAGGAGGCAGCTATATATATACTGCAGGAGGAGGGAGGGGTAGGTATATATATACTGCAGGAGGAGGGAGGGGGCAGCTATATATATACTGCAGGAGGAGGGAGGGGGCAGCTATATATACTGCAGGAGGAGGAAGGGGGCAGGTATATATATACTGCAGGAGGAGGAGGGAGGGGCAGCTATATATATACTGCAGGAGGAGGGAGGGGGAAGCTATATACTGCAGGAGGAGGGAGGGGGCAGCTTTATATATATACTGCAGGAGGAGGGAGGGGGCAGCTATATATATACTGCAGGAGGAGGAGGGAGGGGGCAGCTATATATATATACTGCAGCAGGAGGGAGGGGGTAGCTATATATACTGCAGGAGGAGGGAGGGGGCAGCTATATATATACTGCAGGAGGAGGAGGGAGGGGGCAGCTATATATATATACTGCAGCAGGAGGGAGGGGGTAGCTATTATATACTGCAGGAGGAGGGAGGGGGCAGCTATATATATACTGCAGGAGGAGGGAGGGGGCAGCTATATATATATACTGCAGGAAGAGGGAGGGGCAGCTATATATATACTGCAGGAGGAGGGAGGGGGCAGCTATATATATATACTGCAGGAGGAGGGAGGGGGCAGCTATATATACTGCAGGAGGAGGGAGGAGCAGCTATATATATACTGCAGGAGGAGGGAGGGGGCAGCTATATATATACTGCAGGAGAAGGGAGGGGGCAGCTATATATATACTGCAGGAGGAGGGAGTGGGTAGGTATATATATATAGCAGGAGGAGGGAGGGGGCAGCTATATATATACTGCAGGAGGAGGGAGGGGGCAGCTATATAATACTGCAGGAGGAGGGAGGGGGCAGCTATAAATATATTGCAGGAGGAGGGAGGGGGCAGCTATATATATACTGCAGGAGGAGGGAGGGACAGCTATATATATACTGCAGGAGGAGGAGGGAGGGGGCAGCTATATATATACTACAGGAGGAGGGAGGGGGCAGCTATATATATACTGCAGGAGGAGGGAGGGACAGCTATATATATACTGCAGGAGGAGGAGGAGGGAGGGGGCAGCTATATATATACTGCAGGAGGAGGGAGGGGGCAGCTATATATATACTGCAGGAGGAGGGAGGGGGCAGCTATATATATACTGCAGGAGGAGGAGGGGGCAGCTATATATATACTGCAGGAGGAGGAGGGAGGGGGCAGCTATATATATACCGCAGGAGGAGGGAGGGGGCAGCTATATATATACTGCAGGAGGAGGAGGGAGGGGGCAGCTATATATATACCGCAGGAGGAGGGAGGGGGCAGCTATATATATACCGCAGGAGGAGAGAGGGGGCAGCTATATATATACCGCAGGAGGAGGAGGGAGGGGCAGCTATATATATACTGCAGGAGGAGGGAGGGGGCAGCTATATATATATACTGCAGGAGGAGGGAGGGGGCAGCTATATATATACTGCAGGAGGAGGGAGGGGGCAGCTATATATATACTGCAGGAGGAGGGAGGGGACAGCTATATATATACTGCAGGAGGAGGAGGAGGGAGGGGGCAGCTATATATATACTGCAGGAGGAGGGAGGGGGCAGCTATATATATACTGCAGGAGGAGGGAGGGACAGCTATATATATACTGCAGGAGGAGGGAGGGGGCAGCTATATATATACCGCAGGAGGAGAGAGGGGGCAGCTATATATATACTGCAGGGAGGAGGGAGGGGGCAGCTATATATATACTGCAGGAGGAGGGAGGGGCAGCTATATATATACCGCAGGAGGAGGAGGGAGGGGCAGCTATATATATACTGCAGGAGGAGGGAGGGGGCAGCTTATATATATACTGCAGGAGGAGGGAGGGGGCAGCTATATACATACCGCAGGAGGAGGGAGGGGGCAGCTATATATATACCGCAGGAGGAGGGAGGGGGCAGCTATATATATACTGCAGGAGGAGGAGGGAGGGGGCAGCTATATATATACTGCAGGAAGAGGAGGGAGGGGCAGCTATATATATACTGCAGGAGGAGGGAGGGGGCAGCTATATATATACTGCAGGAGGAGGGAGGGGGCAGCTATATATATACTGCAGGAGGAGGAGGGAGGGGGAAGCTATATATATACTGCAGGAGGAGGGAGGGGGCAGCTATATATATACTGCAGGAGGAGGAGGGAGGGGGCAGCTATATATATACTGCAGGAAGAGGAGGGAGGGGCAGCTATATATATACTGCAGGAGGAGGAGGAAGGGGCAGCTATATATATACTGCAGGAGGAGGGAGGGGCAGCTATATATATACTGCAGGAGGAGGGAGGGGGCAGCTATATATATACTGCAGGAGGAGGAGGCAGCTATATATATACTGCAGGAAGAGGAGGGAGGGGCAGCTATATATATACTGCAGGAGGAGGAGGGAGGGGCAGCTATATATATACTGCAGGAGGAGGAGGGAGGGGCAGCTATATATATACTGCAGGAAGAGGAGGGAGGGCAGCTATATATATACTGCAGGAAGAGGAGGGAGGGGGCAGCTATATATATACTGCAGGAAGAGGAGGGAGGGGCAGCTATATATATACTGCAGGAGGAGGGAGAGGGCAGCTATATGTATACTGCAGGAGGAGGGAGGGGGCAGCTATATGTATACTGCAGGAGGAGGGAGGGGCAGCTATATGTATACTGCAGGAGGAGGAGGGAGGGGGCAGCTATATATATACTGCAGGAGGAGGAGGGAGGGGGCAGCTATATATATACTGCAGGAAGAGGAGGGAGGGGCAGCTATATATATACTGCAGGAAGAGGAGGGAGGGGCAGCTATATATATACTGCAGGAGGAGGGAGGGGGCAGCTATATATATACCGCAGGAGGAGAGAGGGGGCAGCTATATATATACTGCAGGAGGAGGGAGGGGGTAGCTATATATATACTGCAGGAGGAGGGAGGGGGCAGCTATATATATACTGCAGGAGGAGGGAGGGGGCAGCTATATATATACTGCAGGAGGAGGGAGGGGGCAGCTATATATATACTGCAGGAGGAGGGAGGGGGCAGCTATATATATACTGCAGGAGGAGGAGGGAGGGGGCAGCTATATATATACTGCAGGAGGAGGAGGGAGGGGGCAGCTATATATATACTGCAGGAGGAGGGAGGGGGCAGCTATATATATACTGCAGGAGGAGGGAGGGGGCAGCTATATATATACTGCAGGAGGAGGGGGGACAGCTATATATATACTGCAGGAGGAGGGGGACAGCTATATATATACTGCAGGAGGAGTGAGGGGGCATCTATATATATACTGCAGGAGGAGGGAGGGGGCAGCTATATATATACTGCAGGAGGAGGGAGGGGGCAGCTATATATATACTGCAGGAGGAGGGAGGGGGCAGCTATATATATACTGCAGGAGGAGGGAGGGGGCAGCTATATATATACTGCAGGAGGAGGGGGGACAGCTATATATATACTGCAGGAGGAGGGGGGACAGCTATATATATACTGCAGGAGGAGGGGGGACAGCTATATATATACTGCAGGAGGAGGGAGGGGGCAGCTATATATATACTGCAGGAGGAGGGAGGGGGCAGCTATATATATACTGCAGGAGGAGGGGGGACAGCTATATATATACTGCAGGAGGAGGGGGGACAGCTATATATATACTGCAGGAGGAGGGAGGGGGCAGCTATATATACTGCAGGAGGAGGAGGGAGGGGGCAGCTGTATATATCGGGGGCAGTATTTTGGGGCAGCTGTATATATCGGGGGCAGTATTGGGGGCAGCTGTATATATCGGGGGGGGGCAGTATTTGGGGGCAGCTGTATATATCGGGGGGCAGCACACCCTCGGGCTCCAGTGACTGCGGGTTGCACAGGGAAGGTGACGGTCGCGCTCTCACCCGCTCCGGCTCTCAGGCCCCGCCCCCAGCAGGGTGTTCAGCTCCGGGAACATTCCGCACGGACCACGTGGTTGATTTGGTGAAGGAACAGGAACTCGGGAATTTAAAATATATATTTCACTTCCGGCTCCATCCGCCATGTTGTGAGTGGCAAGAAAGTGCAGGAGCATCGCCACAAGAGGGAGCCAGAGGCTGGTATATACGCTACACCCCATATATATACACTACACCCATATATATATATACACACACCCTATATATATACACTACACCCATATATATACCTTACATACACTACACCCCATATATATATATACGCTACACCCTATATATATACACTACACCCCATATATATACACTACACCCCATATATATACATATATATATACACTACACCCATATATTATACACACTACACCTATATATATATACACTACACCCATATATATATACACTACACCCCATATATATACATATATATATACACTACACCCAATATATATACACACTACACCCTATATATATATACACTACACCCCATATATATACCTACATACACTACACCCCATATATATATATATACACTACACCCCATATATATATATATATATACACTACACCCCATATATATATATACACTACACCCCATATATATACACTACACCCAATATATATACACTACACCCCATATATATATATATACACTACACCCCATATATATACCTACATACACACACCCATATATATATACACTACACCCCATATATATATATATATACACTACACCCCATATATATACACTACACCCCATATATATATATATATATACACTACACCCTATATATATACACTACACTCCATATATATACCTACATACACTACACCCCATATATATATATACACTACACCCCATATATATACATATATATATACACTACACCCCATATATATACACTACACCCAATATATATACACACTACACCCTATATATATATACACTACACTCCCATATATATACCTACATACACTACACCCCATATATATATATATATACACTACACCCCATATATATATATATATATATACACTACACCCCATATATATATATACACTACACCCCATATATATATATACACTACACCCCATATATATACACTACACCCATATATATACACTACACCCCATATATATATATACACTACACCCATATATATACCTACATACACTACACCCCATATATATATACACTACACCCCATATATATATATATACACTACACCCATATATATACACTACACCCCATATATATACACTACACCCCTTATATATATATTACAATACACACCATATATATATATGCACTACACCCCATATATATATATACACTACACCCATATATATATATATATATACATACATACACTACACCCCATATATATATACACTACACCCCAATATATATATATACACTACACCCCATATATATACACTACACCCAATATATATACACTACACCCCATATATATATATATACACTACACCCATATATATATATACACTACACCCAATATATATATATATATACATACATACACTACACCCATATATATATACACTACACCCCATATATATATATATACACTACACCCATATATAGTACACTACACCAATATATATACACTACACCCCATATATATTATATACACTACACCCCATATATATACCTACATACACTACACCCCATATATATATACACTACACCCCATATATATACACTACACCCATATATTATATATATACATACATACACTACACCCCATATATATACCTACATACACTACACCCCATATATATATATACACTACACCCATATATATATATATATATACACTACACCCCATATATAAACTACACCCCATATATATATATACACACGACACCCATATATATATACACTACACCCCATATATATATATATACACTACACCCCATATATATACACTACACCCCATATATATATACACACTACATCCCATATATATAACATACACACTACACCCCATATATATACCTACATACACTACACCCCATATATATATACACTACACCCATATATATATATATATACACTACACCCCATATATATACACTACACCCCATATATATATATATACACACTACACCCATATATATACACTACACCCCATATATATATATATATACACTACACACATATATATATACACTACACCCCATATATATATATATACACTACACCCCATATATATATATATATACACTACACCCATATATATATACAACTACACCCCATAGTATATACACTACTCCCCATATATATATATTTACACTAATCCCCATATATATATACACACTACACCCATATATATATACACTACACCCCATATATATATATATATACACTACACCCATATATATATATATACACTACACCCATATATATATACACACTACACCCATATATATACACTACACCCCATATATATATATACATACAACACTACACCCCATATATATATACACACTACACCCATATATATACACTACACCCATATATATATATATATATATACTACACCCCATATATATATATATATATACTACACCCCATATATATATATATACTACACCCCATATATATACCTACATACACTACACCCCATATATATATACACTACACCCCATATATATATACACTACACCCCATATATATATACACTACACCCATATATATACATTACTACACCCCATATATATATACACTACACCCCATATATATATACTACACCCCATATATATACCTACATACACTACACCCCATAATATAATATATATACTACACCCCATATATATACCTACATACACTACACCCCATATATATATACACTACACCCCATATATATACATACATACACTACACTACACCCATATATATATAACTACACCCCATATATATATATACACTACACCCCATATATATACACTACACCCATATACATACACTACACCCCATATATATATACACTACACCCCATATATATATATATATATATATATATATATATATATATACACACCCCATATATATATACACTACACCCATATATATATATACTACACCCCATATATATACCTACATACACTACACCCCATATATATACACTACACCCCATATATATACACTACACCCCATATATATATATACACTACACCCCATATATATATATGCACTACACCCATATATATATATATACACTACACCCCATATATATATACACTACACCCCATATATATATACACTACACCCCATATATATATATATACACTACACCCCATATATACACACACTACACCCCATATATATATACACTACACCCCATATATATACACTACACCCCATATATATATATACTACACCCCATATATATACCTACATACACTACACCCCATATATATACACTACACCCATATATATACACTACACCCCATATATATATATACACTACACCCCATATATATATATGCACTACACCCCATATTAATATACTACACCCCATATATATATACTACACCCCCATATATACACACACTACACCCCATATATATATACACCTACACCCCATATATATATACACTACACCCCATATATATATACACTACACCCCATATATATATATACACTACACCCCATATATATATATACACTACACCCCATATATATATATATCATACACTACACCCAATATATATATATATTATACACACACTACACCCAATATATATACACTACACCCCATATATAGATATATATATATATATACACTACACCCCATATATATACACTACACCCCATATATAGATATATATATATATATATACACTACACCCCATATATATACATACATACACTACACCCAATATATATATACACTACACCCCATATATATATATATATATACACTACACCCCATATAATATACACTACACCCCTATATATATATATACACACACCTACACCCAATATATATACACTACACCCCATATATAGATATATATATATATATATATACACTACACCCATATATAGATATATATATACACTACACCCCATATATATACATACATACAACACTACACCCAATATATATATACACTACACCCAATATATATATATATAAACACTAACCCCATATATATATACACTACACCCCATATATATATACTACACCCCATATATACACACACTACACCCATATATATATACACTACACCCCATATATATATACTACACCCCATATATACACACACGACACCCCATATATATATACACTACACCCCATATATATACACTACACCCCTATATATATACACTACACCCCATATATATATATACACTACACCCCATATATATATATACATACACTACACCCAATATATATATATATATACACACACTACACCCAATATATATACACTACACCCCATATATAGATATATATATATACACTACACCCCATATATAGATATATATATATTTATATATATATATACACTACACCCCATATATATACATACATACACTACACCCAATATATATATACACTACACCCAATATATATATATATATACACTACACCCCATATATATATACACTACACCCCATATATAATATATACACACACACACCCAATATTTATACACTACACCCCATATATAGATATATATATATATATATATATATATAACTACACCCCATATATATACACTACACCCCATATATAGATATATATATATATATACACTACACCCCATTATATATACATACATACACTACACCCAATATATATATACACTACACCCAATATATATATACACTACACCCCATATATATATACTACACCCATATATATTACACTACCCCCATATATATATACTCACACTACACCAATATATATATACACTACACCCCATATATATATACAATACACACCATATATATATACTACACCCATATATATATACACTACACCCATATATATATATATATATATATACACACACACTACACCCAATATATATATACACTACACCCAATATATATACACTACACCCCATATATATACATACATACACTACACCCCATATATATATATACAATACACCCCATATATATATACAATACACCCCATATATATACACACTACACCCCATATATATATACAATACACCCCATATATATACAATACACCAATACACACCATATATATACACACTACACACCATTTATACATACACTACACCCCATGGATATATACAAGACACCCCATATATATATATACAATACACCCCATAAATATATATATATATACACTACACCCCATATATACATACAATACACCCCATGGATATATACAATACACCCCATATATATATACCACACCCCATATATATATACACTACACCCCATATATATAAATATATATATACACACACTACAACCAATATATATATACACTACACCCCATATATATATATACTACACCCTATATATATATATATATATATATATATATATATATATACACTACACCCCATTTATAAATACTACACCCCATATATATATACACGACACCCCATATATATATATACACACACTACACTACACCCCATATATATATATATACACTACACCCCATATATATATATACACACACTACACCCAATATATATATATACGCTACACCCAATATATATATACTACACTCCATATATATATATACACTACACCCCATGGATATACATACATACACTACACCCCATATATATATATATATACACATACACCCCATATATATACACTACACCCCATATATATATATACACTACACCCCATATATATACACTACACCCCATATATATATATACACTACACCCATATATATATACACTACACCCCATATATATATACAATACACCCCATATATATATACAATACACCCCATATATATACACTACACCCCATATATATATATATATATACTACACCCCAATATATATATATACACTACACCCCATATATATACACTACACCCCATATATATATACACACACCCCATATATATACACTACACCCCATATATATATATATATATACTACACCCCATATATATACACTACACCCCATATATAGATATACACTACACCCCATATATATACACTACACCCCATATTTATATACAATACACCCCATATATATACATACATACACTACACCCCATATATATACAATACACCCCATATATATACATACATACACTACACCCCATATATATACATACATACACTACACCCCATATATATACACTACACCCCATATATATACACTACACCCCATATATATACACACTACACCCCATATATATATACAACTACACCCCATATATATCATATATATATACAATACACCCCTATATATACACTACACCCCATTATATATACAATAAATTATATATACACAACTACACCCCATATATTACCCCCCATATAAATACAATACACCCCATATATATATACAATACACCAATACACACCATATATATACACTACACACC